>NW_028119833.1:0-99000 GCF_965119305.1 Pelophylax lessonae
CTTGGAGACCAAAATACAGTCATTTTGACCCAAAAATTTTTTCAGGCCATTGGAGACCAAATGCAGTTATCTTGTCTAAAACCGGCTTTTTAAGACTAAAAGACAAAAATACAGTCATTTTGACTTAAAAATTTTTTTTCAGACCTTTGGTGACCAAATGCAGTTATTTTGACTAAAAAATATAGAGACCACAATACAGTCATTTTGACCAAAACATTTTTTCAGGCCATTGGAGACAAAATGCAGATTTCTTGTCTAAAACTGGCTTTTTAAGACTGTCATTTAGACAAAAAAATTTTCAGACCTTTGGTGACCAAATGCAGCTATTTTGACTATAAAAGGCTTTGTTCATACTTGGAGACCAAAACAGAGTCGTTTTGACCAAAAAATAAAATTTCAGGCCATTGGAGAGCAAATGTAGTTATCGTGTCTAATACAAGCGTTTTAAGACTTTAAAAGACAAAAATACAGTCATTTTGACTAAAAGTTTTTTCACACCTTTGGTGATCAAATAAAGTTATTTTGACTAACAAAGGCTTTTTAGAAACTTGGAGACCAAAATAGAGTCATTTTGACCAAAAACATTTTTTCAGGCCATTGGTTACCAAATGCAGTTATCGTCTAAAACCGGCTTTTTAAGACTGTAAAAGACAAAAATAGTTATTTTGACTAAATTTTTTTCCAGACCTTTGGTGACCAAATGCAGTTATTTTGACTAAAAAAGGCTTTTTAGACAATTGGAGACCAAAATACAGTCATTTTGACTCCCCAAAATTTTTTCAGGCCATTGGAGACAAAATGCAGTTATTTTGTCTAAACCGGCTTTATAAGAATCTAAAAGACAAAAATATTCATTTTGACTACATTTTTTTTCAGACCTTTGGTGACCAAATGCAGTTATTTTGACTAAAAAGGCTTTTTAAACAATTGGAGACCAAAATACAGTCATTTTGACCCCAATTTCTTTTTTCAGGCCATTGGAGACCAAATGCAGTTATCTTGTCTAAAACCGGCTTTTTAAGACTCTAAAAGCCAAAAATACAGTCATTTTGACTAAAAAATGATTTCCGACCTTTGGTGACCAAATGCAGTTCTTTTGACTAAAAAAGGCTTTTTAGACACTTGGAGACCAAAATACAGTCATTTTACCCAAAAAGTTTTTTCAGGCCATTGGAAACAAACTGCAGTTATCTTGCCTAAAACCGTCTTTATAAGACTCTAAAAAACAAAATTCAGTCATTTTGACTAAAAAATGTTTTCAGACCTTTGGTGAACAAAATGCAGTTCTTTTGACTAAAAAAGGATTTTTAGACACTTGAAGACCAAAATACAGTCATTGTGACCCACATAGTTTTGTAGGCCATTGGAGACCAAATGCAGTTATCTTGTCTAAAACCGGCATTTTAAGACTCTAAAAGACAAAAATAGTCATTTTGACTAAAAAATGTTTTCAGACCTTTGGTGAACAAAATGCAGTTCTTTTGACTAAAAAAGGATTTTTAGACACTTGAAGACCAAAATACAGTCATTGTGACCCACAGTTTTGTAGGCCATTGGAGACCACATGCAGTTATCTTGTCTAAAACCGGCTTTTTAGGACTAAAAGACAAAAATACAGTCATTTTGACTTAAAAAAATGTCAGACCTTTGGTGACCAAATGCAGTTCTTTTGACTAAAAAAAAGGCTTTTTAGACACTTGAAGATTAAAATACAGTCATTGTGACCCCCAGTTTTTCAGGCCATTGAAGACAAAATGCAGTTATCTTGTCTAAACCGACTTTTTTAAGAATCTAAAAGACAAAAATATTCATTTTGACTAAATTTTTTTTCAGACCTTTGGTGACCAAATGCAGTTATTTTGACTCAAAAGGCTTTTTAGACAATTGGAGACCAAAATACTGAAAAAATATTTTCAGGCCATTAGAGACCAAATGCAGTTATCTTGTCTAAAACCGGCTTTTCAAGACTAAAAGACAAAAATACAGTCATTTTGACTTAAAATTTTTTTTCAGACCTTTGGTGACCAAATGCAGTTATTTTGACTAAAAAATATAGAGAGACCAAAATACAGTCATTTTGACCCAAAACATTTTTTCAGGCCATTGGAGACAAAATGCAGATTTCTTGTCTAAAACCGGCTTTTTAAGACTGTAAAAGACAAAAATACAGTCATTTAGACAAAAAAAACAATTTTCAGACCTTTGGTGACCAAATGCAGCTATTTTGACTATAAAAGGCTTTTTTCATACTTGGAGACCAAAACAGAGTCATTTTGACCAAAAAATAAAATTTCAGGCCATTGGAGAGCAAATGCAGTTATCGTGTCTAAGACTCTAAAAGACAAAAATACAGTCATTTTGACTAAAAAATGTTTTCAGACCTTTGGTGACCAAATGCAGTTCTTTTGACTAAAAAAGGCTTTTTAGACACTTGAAGACCAAAATACAGTCATTGTGACCCACATAGTTTTGTAGACCATTGGAGACCACATACAGTTATCTTGTCTAAAACCGGCTTTTTAAGACTAAAAGACAAAAATACAGTCATTTTGACTTAAAAAAAATTTTCAGACCTTTGGTGACCAAATGCAGTTCTTTTGACTAAAAAAAAGGCTTTTTAGACACTTGAAGACCAAAATACAGTCATTGTGACCCACAGTTTTTCAGGCCATTGAAGACAAAATGCAGTTATCTTGTCTAAACCGACTTTTTTAAGAATCTAAAAGACAAAAATAGTCATTTTGACTAAATTTTTTTTCAGACCTTTGGTGACCAAATGCAGTTATTTTGACTAAAAAAGGCTTTTTAGACAATTGGAGTCCAAAATACTGAAAAAATATTTTCAGGCCATTAGAGACCAAATGCAGTTATCTTGTCTAAAACCGGCTTTTTAAGACTAAAAGACAAAAATACAGTCATTTTGACTTTAAAAAATTTTTTCAGACCTTTGGTGACCAAATGCAGTTATTTTGACTAAAAAATATAGAGAGACCAAAATACAGTCATTTTGACCCAAAACATTTTTTGAGGCCATTGGAGACAAAATGCAGATTTCTTGTCTAAACCGGCTTTTTAAGACTGTAAAAGACATAAATACAGTCATTTAGACAAAAAACAATTTTCAGACCTTTGGTGACCAAATGCAGCTATTTTGACTAAAAAAGGCTTTTTTGATACTTGGAGACCAAAACAGAGTCATTTTGACCAAAAAATAAAATTTCAGGCCATTGGAGAGCAAATGCAGTTATCGTGTCTAATACAAGCGTTTTAAGACTTTAAAAGATAAATACAGTCATTTTGACTAAAAGTTTTTTCACACCTTTGGTGATCAAATTAAGTTATTTTGACTAAAAAAAGGCTTTTTAGACACTTGGAGACCAAAATAGAGTCATTTTGACCAAAAACATTTTTTCAGGCCATTGGTTACCAAATGCAGTTATCGTCTAAAACCGGCTTTTTAAGACTGTAAAAGACAAAAATAGTTATTTTGACTAAATTTTTTTCCAGACCTTTGGTGACCAAATGCAGTTATTTTGACTAAAAAAGGCTTTTTAGACAATTGGAGACCAAAATACAGTCATTTTGATTTACAGCCGATACGCTGAACAGTTGGTGCCCCTGCTGCGGGTATATAACGAAGCCTTCCGTATTGGCCGCTGTTAGGAATGCTTCCTGAGCACACTGATGTGCTGTCATGAATCTGCAATCTAAAGGGTTAACCTAGAGCAGACTAATTGCAGTAATTGGCAAACAGGCTGCCTTATTTAAACAGCTCAGAAGCACTGTGTCTTTGCTGACTTGTCTGCAGCTCTTCCTGTGTTCCTGAAGCCTGCTTCCTGTTACCTGTTTGATATCCGTTTTGACCTTTGGCTTGTTCCTGACCTTGTTGACCTGCTGCCTGTCCTGACCCCCGGCTTGTTTGACCATTCTCTCGGATCTCCCTTGTCTGCTTATCTGCCTTCGGATCATGACCGGCTTCTCCCTTGGTGGGGCGACCCTGAGGACTGCGACCTGGTATCCACACGCAGCAAAATCCATCCTCCCCACTAGAGGCTCTGGCGAAAACCGGTGGATACTTAGATTCCGCACCTCAGGTTAGCCTGTGTCACTTACCTTGGGGGTTCCCGTCTAAGCTCCGCCCTCTGGCACACGTGGGGCCTTCCTCTGCCATCAGGCTACCACTTGTATCCCTAACAGTACAAGTCAGCCATGACGGAGCCTGCAAGAGAAGTAAACCTCCGACGGGATACCATCAGCCCCCGGAGATTTACCAGGCTTAGTAGATTTCAAGGCCGCATAAAGTTCATTTTCCGTAAGGGGGGCCCCAAGCACAGCCACGTCCCAGGCAGACAGAGAAGGCAAATCGCAGGAAGCCAAAAAAATCGGCAATTTCTCGTGAGTCAGCCGAGATCTTAGAGGAGTAAAGATCAGCATAAAACTTCCCAAGTACTCTCCGTATGTCAGCCGTGGTGTGCCAGAGCACCCCCTGAGGATCCTTAATCTGGGGTATAAATGCCGCAGGCTGCTGCGAGCGAACCAGCATGGCCAACATATGACCCGTGTTTTCTCCCTTCTCAAAATACCTCTGCTGCAAGAATAAGCGCTTGTTTTCAGCCTTTTGAATCGAGACCGACTTGGCCATAGATTGGGCAGCCAGCCACGACCTCTGAGTATCATCTGACGGGTCCCTAACATAAGTTTCCTCCGCTCTAGTCACTGCGTCCAACACAGTATTCTCCCATTGCCTGGTGTCCGTTTTAATGGCATTAACCGTACGTATAAACTGACCTCCCATGAATGCCTTAGCCACATCCCACACCACCCCCACCTCTGCGGATTCCAAATTGTCAGCAAAAAAGGATGTTAGTTTGGGTGGCAGGGGATCAGGACTAGGAAAGAGCGTCAGCCAGAATGCATTGAGTTTCCAAAGGGATTTCCCCGCCACGACCACCAGAGGCAGTAGCGAACCATTACCCAGCCCCAGATCTATCCTAGACAATCCCGAGTGTGACGCCGAGAAGCACGAAAACTTTCGTACCTCAGGGTGGCCCATCCTCCAGACATCTGTCAGTCCGAGTTCACCCACCAACCGAGCAAGGGGCGTAGCCCCCCCGGCCAGCATAGGTCCACCGGAGTGAGAGGAAAACCTATCCCAGGCAGTAAAGTCCCCCAACATCAGCGGGGGCACATCAGGAAGTTGAGCAATATGTGGCACGATAAGTTTAAGTACCCCTGCAGAATACGGGGGGGGGGCACAAGTACACACCTAAGGCTTGCTAGTTGGCAGGATAAAACAAACCGGCCCTCAGGGTCAATCACAGACTTTGAGCATAGAAACCGTACCCCCTTCTTAATCAAAATACACACCCCTCTCGAATAAGTGGAGTAAACAGAGTGGAACTGGTGACTAAATACGCTAGGAGCTAGACACGGGGAAGTGGAAGGAGACATATGGGTCTCCTGCAGGCAAACCACATCTGCCTGCAGGCGTTTGATGGTGCGGAGCACCGCCGTCCTCTTTACCGGGTTGCTGAGGCCCCGCACATTCCAGGACATCACACAAATATTATCAGCCATAGTCAAAATGTAGCCATACACGGAGCGTCAGGCAACCCGGCCAGGGAGGTGAAAGAGGGCACCCAGAAAGGGTGAACCCACTACACCCCATCAGCACAGCCCAGCTATATAGAGAGAGCAACAGGAGTAGTCGCCCAGCCCACACAGTACCGGTGCAGCCCCAGCATAGAGAACAGTCAATAGGAACATCCACAGCATAGGGTAAAATAATAGCAGTAGAGCGACAAAGTACATGCAGGAAAAGCAAAAATCAAACCAAAGTCCAGGACCAGAAAAAAGGCAAAAAGGGGGGAACAAAAAGGCAATACACGTCTGCCACGTGTGGGGGAAGGGACGAGTCAATAGGGCATGTCCAGTCACGACCAAGGGGGGGGAAACCGAAGAGGGACCACCGATGCCAGTGTAGTCTCCTCAAAATTAGCAACCATGTGAGAGGTAGCAACCATTAGTGCAGCAGAAGAGCTCCCATCATAACAGGAAAAGTGTGTGTAACATCAAGTGCCAGGTATAGGCAGGAGAACCGAAAGGATCCATGACCGGCCGAAAGAGTACAAAAGTTCCAAAAAGTAGAAACGATCCTCAAAGGTCTTCTCGCCTGGGGGAAGTGGCCGCCCGCAGGGCCCCACCATTAGCATCCAGCCATTGAACAGCAGCAGAAGGCTTGTCAAAGAACAACACCTCATCCTGGGCCACCACCCAGAGCCTGGAAGAGTACAGCATAGCGTATTGAACATTCAAGTCCCGAAATCTCCTCTTGACCTCTACGAATTTCGCACGCTGTTTCTGCACCACCACAGAGTAATCGGGGAACAGGGAGATCCTTGAGTTGTCAATCTTGAGCCTCCCCTGCATTCCCCTGGCTTTAGTAATTGAGGAATTTGAAGATGAAAGTGCGCGGGGGGGGGGGGGCTCCAGGAGGAAGAGGTCGCATAGGCACCCTATGAGCACGTTCCACTGAAAACATGGAAGTAAAGGATTCTTGCCCAAAAGTAGAGAGCAGCCATTGTTCAATGAAAGCCACAGGATCTTTACCTTCCGCCCGCTCAAGGATCCCAATTGCTCTGATATTACTCCGTCTCATCCTATTCTCCAAGTCATCCAGACGAGCAGCTTGCTGGGCTGAGAGCAGGGCAGTATGTTTCACTTTCCTTTGCAAAGGCGCCATGTCATCCTCCAGGGAGCTGACCCTGCCTTCCACTGCCGCTGTCCACTCCCTCAATTTCTGCATATCATGTCTCACGAACGATATCTCAGCCTTGACCCCCTTTAACCTTCCTAGCGGTATTCCCGAGTGTGACTCGGGGTAAGATTTTAGTGCCAAAAGCGGTAACCCCGAGTCACACTCGGGGTAGCGCTAAGAAGATCGCTGGATGCTGGAGGAGGTTTTACTTACCTTTTCTCCGGGATCCAGCGAAGACTGCGGGCGGTGTGCGGCGGCGGAGCTTCCTCCCGATCGTCTGCGAGCCCCGGCTTCCGTCTCCGGCGACGTGACGTCCGCCGGGGGGTGGAACCGGCGGCAAATTCAAATGTAAAATGCACCAAACACACTGATACCGTTCAAAATAAAATAAAATCACATTACATTGCCCCTCAGTGCCCTTTCCTGCAGTTTTACTGTACTTTTTTCGTAAATATATGTATATATATATATACAGTATATATATATATATATATATATATATATATACGTATATGTATATACACATATACATTATATATATATATAAACACACACACATATATATATATATATATATATATATATATATATATACATACATATATATGTATATATATATATATATATATATATGTATATGTATATATATATATATATATATATATACACACGTATATATATATATATATATATATATATATATATATATATACACGTAATTCTTGTGAATGAGCAGCCCAAACCAACTGTATACATAATATATATAATAAATGTATACAGTTGGTTTGGACTGCTCATTCACAAGAATTACATGCAAAATAATGGTACCGCTTTCAGCACCTAAAATCCAAAAGAATCATACCGCCAGGGAGGTTAACTCCGCTGTCAGGGCCGTAATTGAGGTGGTACAGGTGGTAACCGCAGCCATAATGTCCTGCAACGTGGGTTCTGTGCCCGGGGTAGGAGATGATTGCCTCGGGGCCTGGTCTGCATCTGCTGCCTCCCAATCAGCAATCTGGCAGGAGAGATCCCCAAAGGGAACAGTGTCATCCGTGTCTGCATGCGACCCCGGTGAGCCGGATCGATGGTCCTCAGATAGAGTTTGGGGGTCCCGTGCAGCAGGCTTAGCAAAAAGCTTTTGAGCAGCCTCCAGATATGTGGCCTTCTGTGCTGCGCGCTGCGAGGCGCCGCCCTCTTGGATCGGGCCGGCCTGTGCGGATTTCCCTCTTTACCCTTCTTAGACATCACGGAGAGAAGATGGAGGACTCACTGGGTGATCACCGCACTCCAGGGAACATAGGGCACCGAGTGACGGTAGAAATCGGAGCAGGATAAGGAGTTACACAGGATAACTACCAGGATCAACAGCGGAGCTCACAGCATGCACGTCCGCTCACACCCGCAGCTCGGCCACGCCCCCCTTAGTCAAAATGACTGTATTTTTGTCTTTTAGAGTCTTAAAAGGCTTGTAGGCTTTTTAGACACTTGAAAACCAAAATAGAGTCATTTTGACCCAAAAAAATTTTGTCAGGCTATTGGTTACCACATGCAGTTATCTTGTCTAAAAAGCGGCTGTTTAAGACTCTAAAAGACGAAAAGATGAAAATTTTGAAAAAAAAAAGTCAGACCTTTGATGACCAAATGTAGTTATTTTGACTAAAAAATGCTTTTTAGACACTTGGAGACCAAAATAATTTAACTTTGACCCAAAAAAATTTTTCAGGCCATTGGTTTACCAAATGCAGTTATCTTGTCTAAAACTGGCTTTTTAAGACTCTAAAAGGCGAAAATACAGTCATTTTGACTAAAAACAATTTTCAGACCTTTGGTGACCAAATGCAGTTATTTTAAGGAATAAAGGCTTTTTAGACACTTGGAGACCAAATTAGAGTCATTTTGACCAAAATTTTTTTTCAGGCCATTGGAGACCAAATGCAGTTGTCTAAAACAAGCGTTTTAAGACTCTAAAAGACGAAAATAGTCCTTTTGACCAAAAACATTTTTTCAGGCTATTGGTTACCACATGCTGTTATCTTGAAAGCCAACGAATAAAGGAAAAGCCAAAAGCCTACAGCACCTGGTATTCCCAGCTGGTCTCCCATCCAGGTACTAACCAGGCCTGACCCTGCTTAGCTTCCAAGATCAGACAGGATCGGGCGTGTTCAGGGTGATGTGGCCGTAGGTGATCACCACTGCCACCATCGACCCCTTTGAACTTGGCCATGGCAGGATGGCACCTCAGGAGAAACAAAAAAAAAGCCAACGAATAAAGGAAAAGCCAAAAGCCTACAGCACCTGGTATTCCCAGCTGGTCTCCCATCCAGGTACTAACCCGTATAGATGATCGAACGGTTTGGGTCGACCATCGGTTCGACCCGAACATTGGGTGTTCGAAATTCGGCCGAATTCCGAACTTTTTGCGGTAAAAGTTCGGAATTCGGCCACCAGAACCGCCCAAAATGCACTGGTACAGGAACTGGGCTTTAAAAGAACGTGATTGGCCCAGAAACATCAGCAAAAGCCAATGAGGGGGCAGGAGTCTTCTGGGAACGTGATTGGAGTGACTACGGAGACCAGGTTCCAATCAGAAGTGAATACGCCCACAGTATATAAGATAGCCCCGCCTAACCCCTAGCACAGTGATACAGAGTCTGTTGAAGAGAGTGGAAGCATTTCTCTTACTCCTGCTTTGCTACACTATGTTTTCTGCATAGGCGAGTGCTTCTAAAGCTCCATATAGCAGAATTGCATTCAGCTTACAGCCAGTCAGTGTAGTTAGAAATTCAGCGATTGTGCTGGTTTTTTGAGTTAGAAATGAGGAAAGGAATATCTAGTGTAGTTAGGGAACTTTGTACCACAGTAGTTAGATGTAATAATCTAGTTTCTGTAGGGAAAGTGAAAGTGAAAGTGTGAGGGTTCTGTGTAGTGAGCACGTTCATATCTACAGCAGGTATACGTGCTTGCTAGTCAGCAAAATACATTGCCTCAGTGACAACTTAACGCCTGTTCTTGAAAGCGTTAGGTCCACTGTGCAAAAGGCTTTGCAACTGTGCGTGACACGCATCTGCTGTGCTGTATTCAGCGACAACTGTGGGTCGCATAGCAGTGTGCGTTTTTCACCGCACAGAGTTGCCAACGCCTCAGTGACAAATATGCCAGGTAGACCAAGAAAAGGCATACGTGGCCCTGCTGCGGAAAGGGGCACAGCGTCTAGGGTGTCTAGAGGCAGGGGTGGACGTGGTGGTCAGTCCTCAGCCAGGCCACCATTTGCATTGTTCTCCGGCAGTGGCCAAGCTATACGTCCACAGTACGTACAGGAGGTGGTGGACTATATTACCAAACCCTCATCATCGGCATCATCTGCAACTACAGTGACCCAGGCAGAGAAAAGTGGTCAGTCTTCTGCAGTTGGCAGAACATATAGAGATGAATCCATGTCCACCTCACGTCCTCCCTTAGACCCAACATGGCAGAGGAGTCAGCTGAGCTGTTTGACCACAGTGTCGGCCATCTACTCCAGCCTGATGCTCAGTCCTTTATGGAGTCTGATGTTGGGTCTGAGGTTGAGAAGGAGGCAGAGGAAGCAAGAGGGGAGAGCAGACAGCCCGCTCCATCTAAGGCCGCACCTGTTGTCTCCCGGGCCACGCCTGATGCTCAGTCCTTTATAGAGTCTGATGTTGGGTCTGAGGTTGAGGAGGAGGCAGAGCAAGCAAGAGGGGAGAGCAGACGGCCCGCTCCATCTAAGGCCGCACCTGTTGTCTCCCGGGCCACTATACACACCTCTTCTTGATGGGCCTTTTTTGAGACATCCCATGCAGACCGAACAGTTGCGATCTGCAAGATTTGTCAGAAGGGTATAAAACGTGGCAAAAATGTCAACCACCTGGGTACAAGCTGCCTAAACAGGCATTTGACAATCCACCACTTGGCCTGTTGTCAGGAGCATTTGAAGAACCCACAAAAGGTCCAAAGATCGGTCAGTCGACCTCCTAGTCCTCCTCGCGCTGCTCCTCGTGCTCCACCTGCACATCAGTCTGTTCCTGGCCCTGCTATAGTCACTCGTCACCTGTTGGCAGCCTCCATTGACAGGGATGATGAGGCAGTGTCGCATCTACCTCCAGCACACCACCAGCTGTAACATCTAGATGCCAAATTTCGATTCCACACATGCTGGAATGAAAACAAATGTATACTCCCCGCCACCCACATACCCAGCATCTAAACAGTAGTTTGGCAAAACTACTGGCTCTGCAACTGTTACCATTTAACCTGGTAGAGTCTGCTCCCTTCCGTGACCTTGCAAAATGTGCAGTTCCACAGTGGCAGGTGCCAAGTCGGCATTACTTTGCCCGTAAGGCCCTGCCATCCCTATACCAACATGTGGAAGGCAATGTAGTGTCGTCCCTGGCCACGTCAGTCAGCCGTAAGATACACCTGACGGCTGACACTTGGTCAAGCAAACATGGGCAGGGACGGTACATTTCTGTCACTGCTCATTGGGTGACACTGCTTGCCAGTGGAAGGGATTGTAGCCAGAGCTCGGTGCTGCAGCCAGTTTGCCCCCACGTCTGCAAACAGCTGGTGGGGTCGCTGATCCGGGTAGATAGATCACTTCTACCCCCTTCTGCTCCTCCTCCTACTCATCCTCCTCCATGCCCTCCTCTGCAGAATGGTCCTTTGAATATGATGAGGTACTACGTAAGCGTTCAAAGGGCTATTGTATGTCTCAGGCCAAAAGGTGTCACGCAGTGCTGCAGCTTGTGTGTCTAGGGGACAAGATGGCACCTCAGGAGAAACAAAAAGAAAGCCAACGAATAAAGGAAAAGCCAAAATGCTACAGCACCCTGTATTCCCAGGCGGTCTCGCATCCAGGTACAAACCAGGCCCGACCCTGCTTAGCTTCTGAGATCAGATGAGATCGGGCGTGTTAAGGGTGATGTGGCCATAGGCGATCACCACTGCCACCCTCGACTCCTTTGAACTTGGCCATGGCAAGATGGCACCTCTGGAGAAACAAAAATAAAGCCAATGAATAAAGGAAAAGCCTACAGCACCTGGTATTCCCAGGTGGTCTCCCATCCAGGTACTAACCAGGCCCGACCCTGCTTAGCTTCCAAGATCAGACGAGATGGGGCGTGTTCAGGGTGATGTGGCAGTAGGCGATCACAACTGCAACCCTCAACCCCTTTGAATTTGGCAATGGCAAGATGGCACCTCAGGAGAAACAAAAAGAAAGCCAACGAATAAAGGAAAAGCCAAAAGCCTACAGCACCTGGTTTTCCCAGGCGGTCTCCCATCCAGGTACTAACCAGGCCAGACCCTGCTTAGCTTCTGAGATCAGACATGTTTAGGGTGATGTGGTCGTAGGCTATCACCACTGCCATCCTCGACCCCTTTGAACTTGGCAATGGCAAGATGGAACCTCAGGAGAAACAAAAATAATGCCAACGAATAAAGGAAAAGCCAAAATCCTACAGCACCTGGTAATCCCAGGCGGTCTCCCATCCAGAAGTAAGTGTTGGCCTGTATAGGCCCCAAAAATTAGCCCACATGGGTTTAACTGACAGCTAAGAACAAAATATTCTGTGGCTGAAGGTAAGTGTCAGGTATACCCATGTGGGCTAATTTCTGGTGCCTTTTATGGCCGACACTTACTTCTGTATCCTGTGAAAGCCTAATGTACCTTTAGCCACAGAATACTACGTTCTTACCAGTCAGGTAAACCCATGTGAGCTAATTTTTGGGGCCTATAGAGGCCGACACTTACTTCTGTATACTGTGTGAATGCCTAATGTACTTCCAGCCATCAAATACTACGTTCTCTGCTGTCAGTTAAACCCATGTGAGCTAATTTTTGGGGCCTATACAGGCCGACACTTACTTCTGTATACTGGAAATGCCTAATGTACCTCCAGCCATCAAATACACTAGGTTCTTTGCTGTCAGTTAAACCCATGTGAGCTAATTTTTGGGGCCTATACAGGCTGACACTTACTTCTGTATCCTGTGAATGCCTAATGTACCTTCAGCCACAGAATACTACGATCTTAGCTGTCAGTTAAACCCATGTGGGCTAGTTTTTGGGGACTATACAGGCCGACACTTACTTCTGTATCCTGTGAATGCCTAATGTACCTTCAGCCTCCAAATACTACATACTTAGCTGTCAGGTAAACCCATGTGAGCTAATGTTTGGGGCCTATACATTCTGACACTTACTTCTGTATGCTGTGTGAATGCCTAATGTACCTTCAGCCACAGAATACTACGTTCTTAGCTGTCAGTAAAACCCATGTGGGCTAATTTTTGGGGACTATACAGGCCGACAGATACTTCTGTATCCTGTGAATGCCTAATGTACCTTCAGCCACCAAATACTACATTCTTAACTGTCAGGTAAACCCATGTGAGCTAATTTTTGGGGCCTATACATGCCGACACTTACTTCTGTATACTGTGTGAATGCCTAATGTACCTCTAGCCATCAAATTCTATGTTCTTTGCTGTCAGTTAAACCCATGTGAGCTATTTTTTGAGGCCTATACAGGCCGACACTTACTTCTGTATACTGTGTGAATGCCTAATGTACCTCCAGCCATCAAATACACTACGTTCTTTGCTGTCAGTTAAACCCATGTGAGCTAATTTTTGGGGCCTATACAGGTCGACACTTCTGTATACTGTGAATGCCTAATGTACCTCCAGCCATCAAATACAGTACGTTCTTTGCTGTCAGTTAAACCCATGTGAGCTAATTTTTGGGGCCTATACAGGCTGACACTTACTTCTGTATCCTGTGAATGCCTAATGTACCTTCAGCCACAGAATACTACGTTAGTAGCTGTCAGTTAAACCCATGTGGGTTAATTTTTGGGGACTATACAGGCCGACACTTATTTCTGTATCCTGTGAATGCCTAATGTACCTTCAGCCTCCAAATACTACATACTTAGCTGTCAGGTAAACCCATGTGAACTAATTTTTGGGGCCTATACATACCGACACTTACTTCTGTATACTGTGTGAATGCCTATTGTACCTCTAAACAAAATGATTCGGGATGCTCATAATTGTCCGTTATGTTCCGCGGAAAGACCTTCTCTTTGCCACAAGTTCTGGTCCTGTCCCTATATCACGACATTCTGGGACCAGATACTGACCTTCATCGGGGAAGTGACGAAGTGGCACATACCCAAAGACCTTATATTGCTCCTGTTCGGTTACTGGGACAAACCCCTCCAAAAGTGGTCTAGCACCCCTGCCTCGCCACATCGTCTGTGGATCCTGACCTGTTTACTGGTGGCCAGAAGGACAATCCTAACTAATTGGATCTCCACGACTTCCCCCTTAGTTTCCCGGGTCAGATCAGAGCTTTCCACACTTCTTTCCATTGACCGCCTCAACAGGTTTTTTTCAGCCCCATCCTCAGGGTAATCATTTCTACAGAAATGGGACAATTACGTCAAGTACTCCTTCCCCAAATCCGACCCCTCTATGGATCAATATACATTTACGTTCCAGGACTCGCCCAAGAACTCTTCCCCACTCTCACATTCCCCATCAGTTTCCATGCTTTTTTTTACCCTGGACCCCCCTCCCCCCGCCCTGCCCTTCCCCAGTTCAGGTTACCCATACTATGAGTGACCTAATTTGCATAATGTCTGTATTTAATTGTACCTTTTCTGTTGTTGATACTCACCTGTTATATTACAAAAAAAAAAAAGGAAAAGCCAAAAGCCTTACAGCACCTGGTATTCCCAGGCGGTCTCCCATCCAGGTACTAACCAGGCCTGACCCTGCTTAGCTTCTGAAATCAGACGAGATAGGGCACGTTCAGGGTGATGTGGCCGTTGGAAGAGATCTGCCAACACCTCGCAGCCCTATCTCAAACCGTAAAGTCGCTTCAAGACGGCTACACACAGCTAGAGGAAAGGCTGCTCTCTACGACACTTCAGGGGGATCCTCCTGTATTATCTGCTTCCTCTCCTGCTGCAGCACTCTCTGCACCTGCTTCTGGCCCTACCGTAGTGATGCTGCCACCAGAACCTCGAGTTCCTGCTCCCGAAAAATATTCCGGGGATCGCGGTAAATTCCGCGCCTTTCGCAACGCCTGCCAGCTGTATTTCTCCCTGCAACCTCAAACCTTTTCTTTGGAGACCACCAAGGTGGGGTTTGTTATCTCCCTGCTCCTAGGCGAACCCCAGTCCTGGGTTCATCGGCTCCTTGAAGAGGGCAGCCCCCATTAAACTCCTTACAGTAATTTTTTGAGGCCATGGCACAGCTCTATGATGACCCGCAGCAATCCTCCACCGCAGAAGCTGCGCTTCATGTTCTTCAGCAGGGTCGCAGGCCCGTAGAACACTACGTCACTGACTTCCGCCGCCTCAGTTCCGTGACGTCCTGGAACAAAGCAGCACTCCGGTATCAGTTCCGTCTCGGCTTGTCAGAAGGACTGAAGGACGAGCTGGCGCGGGTAGGTATCCCCAATGCCTTGGAAGATTTGATTTCCCAGGCCATTCAAATCGACTGGTGGCTACGGGAGCGCAGAGCAGAACGATCTCCGCAGCCGTTCAGACCAGCCTGGATGCTACCACGAGTTGCTCATCCTGCATACTTTTCTTCTGCTGGGTCAGCTCTTACCAACCCCGCTCCCGCTGGAGTCGCCTCAGATACGCCTGAACCTATACAACTTGGGATCATACGGCCTGCTTTGTCCCCGGAGGAGAGACACCGTCGCCAGTTGGGTAACCTGTGCCTGTATTGCGGTGAAGCTGGACACTATGTGCGCTCCTGCCCGGCAAAATACCATAAGTTCATGCCGGCCTCACCATCTGTTGCCAGTTCCTCCCACCTAGCCTTTCCTGTGTCATTACAGCTTCCGGAAGGACTCGTCCCAGTTACCGCAATCATTGACTTGGGAGCCTGCCCGTTGTTTCATTGATCGCTCGTTCGCCCTGCAACATGGCGTACCTCTCCGGCTCAAGACTCAGGACCTCACCATCTTCCTGGCTGATGGCTCCCACATCAAATCCGGGCCCGTGACCCAAGAAACTTTTCCCCTTCCTATGGTCTCCTCCATAAGGAACTGATTAACCTGGATGTTATCACATCCTCCTTATTTCCCATTGTCCTGGGATTACCGTGGTTGCAAGCACATAACCCCCAAGTCAATTGGATCACAGGCATCATCCAGTTCCCATCTCTTTACTGCAAGAATTCCTGTCTACCCGCTCCTCCTGAATTCCCCAAGACTCTGTTCTGTCTTGAATCCGAACCTGATGTATGTTCTGTGGTGCCCAAAGCATACCATGATTTCCTGGACGTATTCAGCAAATGGGGAGAAGAGACCTTGCCCCCCCCACCGTCCATATGACTGCCCCATCGACTTGCTCCCAGGAGCCGAAATCCCGTTCGGCCGGATTTACCCACTTTCTGAACGTGAGCTGGACGTCTTAAAGGACTATGTAGACGAAAGTCTGAAGAAGGGGTTCATCTGTCCCTCTACCTCTCCAGCAGGGGCAGGTATCTTCTTCGTAGAGAAGAAGGATCACACCCTCCGACCCTGCATCGATTATAGGGATTTAAATAAAGTTACTATTAAAAACCGTTATCCCCTTCCTCTAGTCCCCGAACTCTTTCAGAGACTCAGATCTGCCATCCTGTTTACTAAGCTGGATCTTCGTGGGGCGTACAACTTGGTGCGCATCTGAGAGGGCGATGTATGGAAGACTGCTTTCCCCACTAGATTCGGACATTTCGAATACCTGGTAATGCCATTTGGCCTTTGTAATGCTCCTGCCACGTTCCAACACTTTGTGAACGACATCTTCAGGGATTGGTTGGATATCTTCATCATCGTATACTTGGATGACATCCTAATCTTCTCAACATCCCTAGAGCAGCATCGCGAGCACGTTCGAAATGTCCTCGGTCGCCTTCGCCAGCATGGTCTCTACGCCAAGGCCGAGAAGTGCGTTTTTGAGCAGAACAGTATCCCGTTTCTGGGGTTAATAATTTCCACAGAAGGAATAGAGATGGATCCTCAGAAGGTCTCTGCAATTCTGGACTGGCCACCTCCATCAGACAAAAAGGGAGTACAGCGCTTCGTTGGCTTCACTAATTTTTATAGGAGGTTCATTAAGGGGTTCTCTAACATCATAGCCCCTATTACTCACCTTACTAAGAAGAACGTCCACTTCCAGTGGACCCCAGAAGCTCAGTCCGCCTTCTCGGTTCTTAAAAAACATTTTACCTCTGCCCCTATCCTAAGTCACCCGGATCCTGCCTTACCCTATCTCCTGGAGGTAGACGGATTGGACGTTGCGGTCGGGGCAGTCATCTCCCAAAGACAGGGAACTAGAGACTTAACTCACCCAATAGCCTTCTTTTCCCGGAAACTCTCTCCCGCGGAGAAAAACTATGATGTCGGGGACCGGGAACTCCTGGCTATCAAAGCCGCTCTCGAAGAGTGGAGATATCTACTAGAAGGAGCATCACACCCGATTCTTATATTTACCGATCATAAGAACCTTGAGTACTTAAGATCTGCAAAGCGACTTAGACCCCGCCAGGCCCGATGGGCACTCTTCTTCTCCAGATTCTCGTTCCATATCACCTATCGGCCCAGGTCTAAAAATGTCAAACCGGATTCCCTGTCCCGGATGTTTGATAATACTAAAGAAGAGTTGGTACCTGACACTATCCTGTCAGAGAAAAACTTTCTGCTCACTAGCCTGAAATCCCATCTTGAGCAAGCCTCTGCCAAAATTTCCGGTCCACCTGGGATACCCCTGTCACGCAAGGATGGTTTGTTGTGGGCTAAGGACAAAATATTTGTCCCGGAGGGAGTCAGAGTTTCGGTTCTAGCTGCCTGCCATGACCACCCTCTGGCTGGCCATTTTGGTGTTCATAGGACCCTTGACCTCATGCAATGCACCTTCTGGTGGCCTGAGATGGGAAAAGACTGCAGAAGTTATGTGTCTTCCTGTGTTTCTTGCTCCAGAAGTAAAACTACCAGAAGTAAGGCGTGGGGTCTCCTCAGACCACTCCCAATCCCTGACTGGCCCTGGCAAACTATCGCCATGGACTTTATCCTGGAACTTCCACCTTCGGCCGGGTGCTTTGCCATTTTTGTGGTTGTAGACCGGCTTACTAAGATGGCCCACTTTCTACCCCTCAAAGGTACCCCCTCTGCAAAAGAAACTGCAGAAGTCTTCATTAGGGAGATCGTGCGACTCCACAGGGTACCCACGAACATTATCTCGGACAGAGGGGTACAGTTCACGTCCCGCTTTTGGAGGGCCTTGTGTAAGCTACTAAAAATTGAATTATCTATGTCCTCAGCTTACCACCCGCAGACGAACGGGCAAACACAGAGGACAAACCAGACCCTGGAACAATATCTCCGGTGCTTTACCACCTTCGTCCAGGACGACTGGGTAGCATTACTACCATTTGCGGAATTTGCCTTTAATAATTCACGACATTCCGTTACCGGGCAATCTCCCTTCTTTGCCAATTATGGTTTTCATCCTTCCTTTCTGCCCGACGTCCCATCTGATTCCAGAGTGCCCGCAGTTCAGGTCACCATTGACTTCTTCACGAGTAATAACAAACTTCTGCAGGACACCTTGGCCAAGGCTCAGATAGCGTCCAAAAGAATCTTTGATGGGAAAAAGAGGGGAGAACTGTTCTCCAACCAGGTGACCAGGTCTTTTTATCCACAGCTAACCTGCGCTTGGCCTGCCCATCCAAGAAGTTGGCTTCCAGGTTTATCGGCCCATTCCCCGTTAAAATAAGACTCAATGCCGTGTCCTATGAGTTATCCTTACCTGATACCCTACGGATCCATCCTGTGTTCCATGTCACTCTTTTTTAAAACCCGCGGTTCCCGACGCCTTCCCCGGCAGAAGCCCTGGACCTCCGGAACCAGTGATGGTGGATGGCGACATGGAGTACGAAGTTGAGGCTGTACTTGATTGCCGGAAAAGAGGTAACCAGCTTCAGTTCCTTATTAAATAGAAGGGTTATGGGCCGGAAGAGAATTCCTGGGAACCTGAGAGTAACATTCATGCCGCAGACCTGATCCAGGCGTTTTTTCTTGCCCATCCTCAGAAAAGCAGCTTGTTGGGCACCCGGAGGTTGCTCTTAAGGGGGGGGGTAATGTTAGGAATGCTTCCTGAGCACACCGATGTGCTGTCATGAATCTGCAATCTAAAGGGTTAACCTAGAGCAGACTAATTGCAGTAATTGGCAAAGAGGCTGCCTTATTTAAACAGCTCAGAAGCACTGTGTCTTTGCTGACTTGTCTGCAGCTCTTCCTGTGTTCCTGAAGCCTGCTTCCTGTTACCTGTTTGATATCCATTTTGACCTTTGGCTTGTTCCTGACCTTGTTGACCTGCTGCCCGTCCTGACCCCCGGCTTGTTTGACCATTCTCTCGGATCTCCCTTGTCTGCTTATCTGCCTTCGGATCTTGACCGGCTTCTCCCTTGGTGGGGTGACCCTGAGGACTGCGACCTGGTATCCACACGCAGCAAAATCCATCCTCACCACTAGAGGCTCTGGTGAAAACCGGTGGATACTTAGATTCCGCACCTCAGGTTAGCCTGTGTCACTTACCTTAGGGGTTCCCGTCTAAGCACCGCCCTCTGGCACACGTGGGGCCTTCCTCTGCCATCAGGCTACCTCTTGTATCCCTAACAGCCACCTTCCTGCCTCTATGTCCGAAGCTATAGTTGTTTTCCTGCTGAAGCCAGGCAAGGATCCGCTTTTGGCAGATTCCTAAAGGCCCATATCTCTACTCACAACGGATGTTAAAATTCTAGCTAAGATACTGGCCACTAGGCTGTCCTCTGTTGTCCAGGGGGTTGTCCATAGGGATCAATCGGGGTTTATCCTGACCAAATCGACGGCACTTAATCTCCGCCGACTATTTCTGAACCTTCAGATCCCAGTAGACAACCCTGGGAACTGGGCAGTCTTTTCGCTAGATGCCGCTAAGGCATTCGATAGTGTTGAATGGGTGTACCTATGGGAAGTTCTCAAACGCATTGGTGTGGGAGAGAACTTTCTGAACTGGGTGCGGGTACTGTATGCTGCCCCCACGGCCAGACTGAGGGTGAAAGGGGAGCTTTCTGGACCCTTCTGTTTGCACAGGGGGACTAGACAGGGCTGCCCACTATCTCCATTGCTGTTTGCCATGGCACTGGAGACCTTAGCGGCGCGGATTCGGTCCTCCCCTGATATAGTGGGGTTCAGAAGGGGCTCCCATGCAGACGTTATCTCACTCTATGCGGATGACACACTGCTCTACCTAGGTGATACAGGGGAATCCTTGCGGGCGGTAATGTCCCTTATTGACTATTTTGGGTCCCTGTCGGGATTTTCCATAAATTGGGATAAATCAGTTTTAATGCCCCTTGATCCCATAACTCAGCCTCTTCCGGACTGTGCATCCACAGTGCGAGTGGTTGACTGCTTCAAATATTTGGGGATCCAGGTGTCTCCTGATCCTACCCAGTATATCACACTGAACCTCGTACCTCTGCTGCAAAGTTCCCTTGTCGGTGGCTGGGCGAGTCAATCTAATTAAGATGGTGTGGGCTCCTCAACTTCTTTATGTATTGCACAACTCCCCAATCTGGATACCCAGGAAATGGTTCTATAGGATTGACTCCCAGTTCCGAGAACTGATCTGGTGCTAAAAAGTGGCTAGGATTAAATTGGCTACCCTTCAGATGGGCAAGGATAGTGGTGGCTTGGCAGTCCCCAACCCCAGAGTATATTTTCTAGCCTTCCAGGTTCAGCATATGGGGGGATGGGGTCTTTTGGATCCATTCGTTCCTATCGGGTCCCTACTGACTCGCCTCACCCTGTCCTTGTACACCTTGAAGCGGGGTTCTCCAATATGGGGACTCGGTTACCCACACTCGCCTTGATTCGCATGGTGTGGCGCTGTGTCAAGGGGATGTTGCAGATCACGGGTTACCTTCCTCAGACTCCGATTTGGCATAATCGCCACTTTTCGGAACTGTTTCGTCTAGAGGGCGCGGAGATGTGGGTGGCCCATGGTGTATATTTTATAGCACAATTGTTCAGAGCTGGGGTACTGAAATATATTCAAGACTTACAGAGGGAGTTTGATGTTCCTAGGCACTGTTTCTTTCGCTACCTACAATTGAGACACGCGATGATGGCCCAGGCAGGCTTGGCTTCTTTGACACCCAACACTCACTGCCTGTTTGGTGAGGTGTTTCGGGTCTCGGACAAGAAGGGTATGATCTCACAGGTTTATGTCCTTCTGTTGGGATCCGTGCAGGACCCCTCTTCCCTCCCTGCTCGTGCGGGGTGGGAGGGGGGATCTTGGACCCATAGATGGGCAGACGTGGGATCTTTGCCTCTCATCAATCATCGATTTTGGATCGCCTCCAGGGTGCCGAGCAGGGGCCAGTGGATAACACAGGTCAATGCCTCTTTAATCAGGGAAAAGCCATACCAGCATTGAAATGCTCACAAGAAATTTGCCTCGTTATGGCAACCTTGGTTGGATGACCCGGCCTTGGCTCCCCCCAGTTGGTTATGGATCGGCTGCTCATTGGATAGGGTAGCATTTCTTGAGAAGGTCTAGCGTGCAGAGTCCTCCCTTCCTTTCCCCCTCCCCCCAACCTTTAAATTTTCTGCCACTGTTTTCCTTTTTTCCCTTCCCTTCTCCTTTGCACTTAGTACTTCAGGTGGGTTTTTGCTACTTTACTGAGGTGTGTGCTATATTGCTAGATGTTCATAGTTACATAGTTACATAGTTGGTGAGGTTGAATAAAGACAAAAGTCCATCCAGTTCAACCTATGTAGATGTGTGTGGCTGTAATCATCTTGCATACCCCTGAATGTTCTGATCCTTGAGATGTACGTCTAAGAGTCTTTTGAAAGCCACCATACTACCCGCAGAAACCACCTCATGTGGTAGAGAATTCCACAATCTTGTAGCCCTAACAGTAAAGAACCCCCCACGTTGCCTGAGGTTAAAACGCTTCTCCTCTAATCGCATTGTATGCCCCCGAGTTCTCATGCAATCCCTTCGACTGAACAGCTTTTTTTCTAAGCCTAGATCCCCATTTAGATATTTAAAAATTGCTATCATGTCCCCCCTCAGGCGTCTCTTCTCCAGGGAGAATAAATCAAGCGATTGCAGACGCTCCTCATAATCAAGGTCCTTCAATCCCCTAATTAGTTTAGTTGCCCTTCTCTGGACTCTCTCCAGCTCCAACACATCCCTTCTGAGGACTGGTGACCAGAACTGGACCGAATACTCCAGATGAGGTCGGACCAGAGTTTTATAAAGTGGAAGGATTATAGTCTTATCTCTGGAATACATCCCTTTCTTTATGCATGCTAATATTCTGCTAGCCTTGGCAGCTGCCGCTTGACATTGCATGCTGTTGCCTAGTCTATCATCAACCAAAACTCCCAGATCCTTCTCCATTTTTGATTCTCCCAAGGGTTCCCCTCCTAACGTGTATTGTGCTTTTAGGTTTCTAGTCCCCAAGTGTAAAACCTTACATTTCTCCACGTTAAACCTCATTTGCCATGTCTTTGCCCACTCCGTTATTTTGTCCAGGTCATTCTGTAGGATATCTGCTTCATGCTGTGCTGTTATTGTCCTGCCTAATTTTGTGTCATCTGCAAAAACTGATATTGAACTACTGATCCCGTCCTCAATGCTGTTTATGAATAAATTGAACAAGGTTGGTCCTAGGACTGAGCCTTGGGGGACCCCGCTTACTACCTCAGACCAGTCTGAGTACGCGCTGTTTATTACCACCCTTTGGACACGCCCTTTTAGCCAGTTCCGTATCCAAGAGCAAACCCTGCTGTCGATACCTGCAGACCTTATTTTATAAATTAAGCGCTTATGGGGAACTGTATCAAACGCCTTAGCAAAATCTAGGTACACCACATCCACTGGTCTGCCCCTATCTAGCTCACAGCTCACCTCCTCGTAGAATGTTAAGAGATTGGTTTGACAAGAACGCCCATTTGTAAACCCGTGCTGGTTACTACTGATGATGCTGTTGTCCTTAGCAAACTCTACGATATAGTCCCTTATCATCCCCTCCAGAAGTTTACATACTACTGATGTCAGACTGACAGGCCTATAATTTCCCGGTATATGCCTCTGACCCTTTTTGAATATCGGAATCACGTTAGCTTTCCTCCACTCCCCTGGTACATCTCCTGTCCTAATACTGTCCGCAAAGATCAGGAACAGTGGTCTGGATATAACCTTACTGAGTTCCTTGAGTACTCTCGGATGTACGCCATCCGGGCCTGGTGATTTGTTTGTGTTGAGTTTATCCAGCCTTTCCCTGATTTCACCCTCTGTTAGCCATAGTGGCAAGTCCTGTGTATTACTACTAACTATACAGTCATGTTCAGTGTACCCCTCCGATTCCTGTGTAAAGGCTGATGAGAAAAAAGCATTCAGTATGGTTGCTTTTTCAGTGTCCTCTGTAACCATCCTCCCATCATTGTTAATTATGTGTGCAATATGCTCTGCCCTAGTTTTTTTGCTGTTGATATACTTAAAGAATTTCTTTGGGTTTTTTTTTGCTATCCTCCGCTATTTGTCTCTCAAAGTCTATTTTAGCCATCTTGATTTTGTGTTTACACTTCCTATTTGCCTCCTTGTATTGGTCGAAAGCCAATACTGTGCCCTCTGATTTATATTTCCTGAAGGCCAATTTTTTTCCCCTAATAAGTTTTTTAACGCTCTGGTTTAGCCAGCCAGGTTTGGCTTTGTCCCTTCTAAATTTATTTCCCATAGGAATGCACTGCAAGATGCCTTTGCTTAATATGTTCCTAAAGCATTCCCATTTTTCCTCTGTGGTCAGGGATCCCAGGGTTCGGTCCCAGTTTACCCTTTCCATCAACAAGTACAATTTTGGAAAGTTTGCCCTTCTGAAGTTAAGGGTTCTTATGTTCCCCACTTGCCTTGCTATATTGTTATTTACGCTAAATGTGATCATCCTGTGATCGCTAGAGCCCAGGTTGTCCTGGACTCCTACCTCCGAGATTAGGTCTGGGTCATTAGTGATCAATAGATCCAGGATTGTGTTTTCTCTGGTAGGGGAATCCACCAACTGTGACATGTAATTATCCTGTAAGGTTTCCGTGAATTGACGGCCCTTATGTGAGTGTGTAGTCCCCTCTCCCCAGTCAATGTCGGGATAATTAAAGTCCCCCAATATGATGACTGATCCTAGCTTTGCCACTTTACCCAAAAGTGCTAAAAATTCCAGCTCTACCTCCTCCCCTTGTTTAGGTGGTCTATAGCAAACCCCCACAATTACTTTTCCCTTTTCTCCTTCCCTATGGAGATCTACCCACACGGATTCTAACTCCATACTCATCCCTTCCGTAATGTCACTCCTCTCTATCACCCTTACATTATTCTTGACGTAGAGACATACCCCTCCCCCTCTTTTTCCTACCCTGTCCTTCCGGTACACTGAATACCCTTGGATATTTGCCAGCCAGTCATGTGAGGGGTCGAACCAAGTCTCCGTTATTCCCACTAGGTCTATGTCCTCCTCATGTACTAACATTTCCAACTCATCCATTTTATTAGCTAGGCTCCTGGCATTAGCATATACCCCTCTTAGTTTTACGGAAGTTAAACGTGATTGGTTATGTTTATTCCTGTTTGGTCTGCGGTTCTCCTGCACAGACCTACCAATAGACGTTGTGGACCTACTGTCGCTGCTGACCCTACAACTGCCTTCAGTCCTTTGCTCCCTCCTAACTGACTCTACTTCTGAGCCCTCCCCCCGTCTCCTAGTTTAAAAGCTCCTCCAACTTGGTGGCCATCTTTCTCCCCAAAAGAGCTGTACCACCCCCATTAAGGTGCAGCCCATCCTTACTAAAGAGCCGGTAGCCGACTGAGAAGTCAGCCCAGTTCTCCAGGAACCCAAACCCCTCCTTCCTACACCAGTTCCTCAGCCACTTGTTAAGTTCCCTAATCTCCTTCTGCCTCTCCTGTGTGGCTCGAGGTACAGGCAGTATTTCAGAGAAAACCACCTTGGAGGTCCTTTTCCTCAATCTATTACCTAAGTCCCTGAAATCGTTCTTAAGGATCCTCCACCTACCTTTAACTTTGTCATTAGTGCCCACATGCACCATGACCACTGGGTCATCCCCAGCCCCGCACAACAATCTGTCTGCCAGATCTGCGATATGCCGAACGCGGGCGCCCGGTAAACAACATACTGTTCGGTTCACGAGATCTTTTTTACAGATTGCCCTCTCTGTCCTCTTGATAATTGAGTCCCCCACTACCACAACCTTTCTAACCTTTCCTGAGTTACGGCCCCCCTTCTTCCTGGAGCCGACCCCCCCCTGGCAGCTGGGGGAGGGCGCATGCTCCAGCACTGCCACCCCTGAGTTGATATCCCCCTCAACCTGCAACTCGGCAAACATGTTGGGGTCTATCAACTCAGGACTGGCCTCCCTGACACTCCTCCCCCTAACATTCCTAACAGTCACCCAGCTGCGTACCTCTGCTGCTTGCGTCTCCTCCATTCCTCCCTCCTCTATGCTGACCCCTGCCAGCGCCTGATGGGTAAAGTCCAAGCTCCTTTCCAGGTTGTAGATGCCACGCAGTCTTGTCACTGTGTTCTTTAGATCCACGATGTGGGCTTCCAGAGCAACAAGTTGCTCACATCTCGCACAGCAGTATTCGTCCTTGATTGGATCATCAAGGAACGCATACATGCCGCAAGAAGTGCACTGAGTGGCACCCCCAATCCTGTCGGACATTATTACCCACTACTCTATGGGGATAATGTTAACGACCTGCTCTTCCTTACCTACCCTACCTCTAACTTCCCTGGTACTAAACCTGGGGTACTCACCAGTCTCTAATAAACGAACCAGTCGCTAAGATACTTACCAGTCGCAAAGATAGCACAGACGCAAAGATACTCACCAGTCGCAAAGATAGCACAGACGCAAAGATACTCACCAGTCGCAAAGATAGCACAGACGCAAAGATACTCACCAGTCGCAAAGATACTCACCAGTCGCAAAGATACTCACCAGTCGCAAGATACTCACCAGTCGCAAAGAGTCTCACCAGTCGCAGATACTCACCAGTTGCAAATATACTCACCAGTCCCAAATATACTCACCAGTCGCAAGATACTCACCAGTCAGTCAGTCGCAGAGCACCGTCGGTCAGTCGCAGAGCAGTCTATCAGTCGCAGAGCAGTCTGTCAGTCGCAGAGCAGTCTGTCAGTCGCAGAGCAGTCTGTCAGTCGCTGAAGGTCGCAAGCAAGGTCAGTCAGTCACAGATCCCTAAGTGGTCAGTCAGTCACAGATCCCTATGGTCAGTCAGTCACAGGTCTGTTAGTCAGTCACAGATCCCTAAGTGGTCAGTCAGTCACAGATCCCTATGGTCAGTCAGTCACAGGTCTGTTAGTCAGTCACAGATCCCTAAGTGGTCAGTCAGTCACAGATCCCTATGGTCAGTCAGTCACAGGTCTGTTAGTCAGTCACAATCCCAAGCACCGTCACACGGAATAATGACCCAGCTGCAGAGATACTCACCAGTCGCCGCTGCTCCTCCTCCCCTGCTTCCGGGAACACTCGCCTCCTCAATACTGTGCGGTGTCCATCCTCCACCGCCATCCACTGCCGCAGCTTTCAGTCCCGGTCCCGCCGCTCTTTGTCCCGGTCCCGCAGCCGCCGCTTACCGTCCCGGTCCTGCAGCCGCCGCTCTCTGTCCTGGTCCCCTGCACCCGCGCCGGCTTCTAGTGACCTAGAACGTGTCACCCGGCTCTCCTCCACGCTCTCCTCCACACAGCTCTCCTCGCAGCTGCTGCTGCTTGTTCCTCCCACACTGCTTCCGTGTTCTTATCTCAACTCATAAGAACGATGGTCCTATTACTATTGGGAGGGAATAACTGTATGTTTTTATTTATCCTTCTCTTATGCACAGGGGCACATGCTCAGGTTTGTTTACTTGGCTGTAATTTTCACCTGAATGCAATGGTTTATGGATGACGTTTTCCTGTACTGTTGCTGTTATATCCTTTATATATTTGTATTTTTCCGAACACTGGTTCTGTAACTGATTATGTCTACCGTTCATGTTATTTATTCAGTGTACTGTTTATACTCAATAAATATTAAAAAAATTCAGACCTTTGGTGATTAAATGCAAAAAATAAATGCTTTTTAGACACTTGGAGACCAAAAAAGAGTCATTTTGACCCAAACAAATGTTTCAGGCGGTTGGTGACCAAATGCAGTTATTTTGACTAAAAAGGGCTTTTTAGACACATGGAGACCAAAATAGAGTCATTTTGACCAAAAAAATGTTTTCAGATCACTGGTAACGAAATGCAATTATCTTGTCTAAAACCGGCCTTTTAAGACTCTAAAAGACAAAAATACAGTCATTTTGGCTAAAAAAGTTTTTCAGACCTTTGGTGACCAAATGCATTTATTTTGACTAAAATATGCTTTTTAGACACTTGGAGACCAAAATAGAGTCATTTTGACCCAAACAAATGTTTCAGGCGATTGGTTACCAAATGCAATTATCTTGTCCAAAACCGGATTTTTAAGACTCTAAAAGACAAAAATACAGTCATTTTGACTAAATTTTTATTTCAGACCTTTGGTGACCAAATGCAGTTTTTTTTACTAAAAAGGGCTTTTTAGACACTTGGAGACCAAAATAGAGTCATTTTGACCAAAAAAATGTTTTCAGATCACTGGTTACGAAATGCAATTATCTTGTCTAAAACCAGCTTTTTAAGACTCTAAAAGACAAAAATACAGTCATTTTGGCTAAAAAAGTTTTTCAGACCTTTGGTGACAAATGCAGTTATTTTGACTAAAAAAGGCTTTTTAGACACTTGGAGACCAAAATAGAGTCATTTTGACCCAAACAAATGTTTCAGGCGAATGGTTACCAAGTGCAATTATCTTGTCCAAAACCGGCTTTTTAAGACTCTAAAAGACAAAATTACAGTCATTTTGGCTAAAAAAGTTTTTCAGACCTTTGGTGACCAAATGCAGTTATTTTGACTAAAAAAGGCTTTTTAGACACTTGGAGACCAAAATAGAATCATTTTGACCAAAAAAATGTTTTCAGATCACTGCATACGAAATGCAATTATCTTGTCTAAAACCGGATTTTTAAGACTCTAAAAGACAAAATACAGTCATTATGGCTAAATAAAGGTTTTCAGACCTTTGGTGACAAAATGCATTTATTTTGACTAAAATAAGCTTTTTAGACACTTGGAGATCAAAATAGAGTCATTTTGACCAAAAAAATATTTTCAGATCACTGGTTACGAAATGCAATTATATTGTCTAAAACCGGCTTTTTAAGACTCTAAAAGACAAAAATACAGTCATTTTGGCTAAAAAAGTTTTTCAGACCTTTTGTGACCAAATGCAGTTATTTTGACTAAAAAAGGCTTTTTAGACACTTGGAGACCAAAATAGAGTCATTTTGACCAAAAAAATGTTTTCAGATCACTGGTAACGAAATGCAATTAACTTGTCTAAAACCGGCTTTTATTTTGACTAAAATAGGGTTTTTAGACACTTGGAGACCTAAATAGATTAATTTTGATCCAAACAAATGTTTCAGGCGATTGGTTACCAAATGCAATTATCTTGTCAAAAACCGGCTTTTTAAGACTCTAATAGACGAAAATACAGTCATTTTGACTAAATTTTTATTTCAGACCTTTGGTGACCAAATGCAGTTATTTTGGCTAAAAAAGGCTTTTTAGACACTTGGAGACCAAAATAGAGTCATTTTGACCAAAAAGATGTTTTCAGATCACTGGTTACGAAATGCAATTATCTTTTCTAAATTGCACAGTGCAATTATCTTTTCTAAAACCGGCTTTTTAAGACTCTTAAAGACAAAAATACAGTCATTTTGGCTAAAAAAGTTTTTCAGACCTTTGGTGACCAAATGCAGTTATTTTGACTAAAAAAGGCTTTTTAGACACTTGGAGACCAAAATAGAGTCTTTTATTTTGACTAAAATAGGGTTTTTAGACACTTGGAGACCTAAATAGAGTCATTTTGACCCAAACAAATGTTTCAGGCGATTGGTTACCAAATGCAATTATCTTGTCAAAAACCGGCTTTTTAAGACTCTGATAGACGAAAATACAGTCATTTTGACTAAATTTTTATTTCAGACCTTTGGTGACCAAATGCAGTTATTTTGACTAAAAAAGGCTTTTTAGACACTTGGAGACCAAAATAGAGTCATTTTGACCAAAAAGATGTTTTCAGATCACTGGTTACGAAATGCAATTATCTTTTCTAAAACCGGCTTTTTAAGACTCTTAAAGACAAAAATACAGTCATTTTGGCTAAATAAAGGTTTTTAGACCTTTGGTGACAAAATGCATTTATTTTGACTAAAATAAGTTTTTTAGACACTTGGAGATCAAAATAGAGTCATTTTGACCAAAAAATGTTTTCAGATCACTGGTAACGAAATGCAATTATCTTGTCTAAAACCAGCTTTTTAAGACTAAAAGACAAAAATACAGTCATTTTGGCTAAAAAAAGTTTTTCAGACCTTGTGTGACCAAACGTAGTTATTTAAATGGCTTTTTAGACACTTGGAAACCTAAATAAGAGTCATTTTGACCAAAAATATTTTTTCAGGCCATTGGTTACCAAATGTCGTTTATCTTGTCTAAAAGCAGTGTTTTAAGACTCTAAAAGACAAAAATACAGTCATTTTGGCTAAATAAAGGTTTTTAGACCTTTGGTGACAAAATGCATTTATTTTGACTAAAATAAGTTTTTAGACACTTGGAGATCAAAATATAGTCATTTTGACCAAAAAATGTTTTCAGATCACTGGTAACGAAATGCAATTATTTTTTAAGACTAAAAGACAAAAATACCTTTGGTGACCAAAATGCAGTTATTTTGACTAAAAAAGGCTTTTTAGACACTTGGAGACCAAAATAGAGTCATTTTGACCCAAACAAATGTTTCAGGCGATTGGTTACCAAATGCAATTATCTTGTCTAAAACCGGCTTTTTAAGACTAAAAGACAAAAATATAGTCATTTTGGTTAAAAAACGTTTTTCAGACCTTGTGTGACCAAACGTAGTTATTTTGACTAAAAATGGCTTTTTAGACACTTGGAGACCTAAATAGAGTCATTTTAACCAAAAATTTTTTTCAGGCCATTGGTTACCAAATGTCGTTTATCTTGTCTAAAAGCAGTGTTTCAAGACACTAAAAGACAAAAATACAGTCATTTTGGCTAACAAAAGTTTTTCAAACCCTTGTTGACCAAACGTAGTTATTTTGACTAAAAAAAGGCGTTTAAGACACTTGGAGACCAAAATAGAGTCATTTTGACCAAAAACATTTTTTCAGGCCATTGGTTACCAAGAGTAGTTTATTTTGTCTAAAAGCGGTGTTTTAAGACTCTAAAAGACAAAAATACAGTCATTTTGGCTAAAAGAAGGTTTTCAGACCTTTGGTGACAAAATGCATTTATTTTGACTAAAATAAGCTTTTTAGACACTTGGAGACCAAAATAGAGTCATTTTGACCCAAACAAATGTTTCATGCGATTGGTTACCAAATGCAATTATCTTGTCCAAAACCGGCTTTTTAAGACTCTAATAGACGAAAATACAATAATTTAAACTACATTTTTTTTCAGACCTTTGGTGACCAAATACAGTTATTTTGATTAAAAGGGGCTTTTTAGACACTTGGAGACCAAAATAGAGTCATTTTGACCAAAAAGATGTTTTCAGATCACTGGTTACGAAATGCAATTATCTTTTCTAAAACCGGCTTTTTAAGACTCTAAAAGACAAAAATACAGTCATTTTGGCTAAAAAAGTTTTTCAGACCTTTGGTGACCAAATGCAGTTATTTTGACTAAAAAGGGCTTTTTACACACATGGAGACCAAAATAGAGTAATTTTGACCAAAAAAATGTTTTCAGATCACTGGTAACAGACCTTTGGTGACCAAACGTAGTTAATTTTGACTAAAAAGGGCTTTTTGGACACTTGGAGACCTAAATAGAGTCATTTTGACCAAAAACATTTTTTCAGGCCATTGGTTACCAAATGCAATTATCTTGTCTAAAACCGGCTTTTTAAGACTAAAAGACAAAAATATAGTCAGTTTGGTTAAAAAAAGTTTTTCAGACCTTGTGTGACCAAACGTAGTTATTTTGACTAAAAATGGCTTTTTAGACACTTGGAGACCTAAATAGAGTCATTTTGACCAAAAACATTTTTTCATGCCATTGGTTACCAAATGTCGTTTATCTTGTCTAAAAGCAGTGTTATTAGACTCTAAAAGACAAAAATACAGTCATTTTGGCTAAATAAAGGTTTTTAGACCTTTGGTGACAAAATGCATTTATTTTGACTAAAATAAGTTTTTTAGACACTTGGAGATCAAAATAGAGTCATTTTGACCAAAAAATGTTTTCAGATCACTGGTAACGAAATGCAATTATCTTGTCTAAAACCAGCTTTTTAAGACTAAAAGACAAAAATACAGTCATTTTGGCTAAAAAAAAGTTTTTCAGACCTTGGGTGACCAAACGTAGTTATTTTACTAAAAATGGCTTTTTAGACACTTGGAAACCTAAATAAAGTCATTTTGACCAAAAACATTTTTTCAGGCCATTAGTTACCAAATGTCGTTTATCTTGTCTAAAAGCAGTGTTTCAAGACACTAAAAGACAAAAATACAGTCATTTTGGCTAACAAAAGTTTTTGAACCCTTTGTTGACCAAACATAGTTATTTTGACTAAAAAAGGCTTTTAAGACACTTGGAGACCTAAATAGAGTCATTTTGACCAAAAACATTTTTTCAGGCCATTGGTTACCAAGAGTAGTTTATTTTGTCTAAAAGCGGTGTTTTAAGACTCTAAAAGACAAAAATACAGTCATTTTGGCTAAAAGGTTTTCAGACCTTTGGTGACAAAATGCATTTATTTTGACTAAAATAAGCTTTTTAGACACTTGGAGACCAAAATAGAGTCATTTTGACCCAAACAAATGTTTCATGCGATTGGTTACCAAATGCAATTATCTTGTCCAAAACCGGCTTTTTAAGACTCTAAAAGACAAAAATACAGTCATTTTGGCTAAAAAAGTTTTTCAGACCTTTGGTGACCAAATGCAGGTATTTTGACTATAAATGGCTTTTTACACGCATGGAGACCAAAATAGAGTCATTATGACCAAAAACATTTTTTCAGGCCATTGGTTACCAAATGTCGTTTATCTTGTCTAAAAGCAGTGTTTTAAGACTCTAAAAGACAAAAATACAGTCATTTTGGCTAAAAAAGTTTTTCAGACCTTTGGTGACCAAATGCAGTTATTTTGACTAAAAAGGGCTTTTTACACACATGGAAACCAAAATAGAGTAATTTTGACCAAAAAAATGTTTTCAGATCACTGGTAACGAAATGCAATTATCTTGTCTAAACCCGGCTTTTTAAGACTCTAAAAGACAAAAATACAGTCATTTTGGCTAAAAAAGTTTTTCAGACCTTTGGTGACCAAATGCAGTTATTTTGACTAAAAAAGGCTTTTTAGACACTTGGAGACCAAAATAGAGTCATTTTGACCCAAACAAATGTTTCAGGCGATTGGTTACCAAATGCAATTATCTTGTCCAAAACCGGGTTTTTAGGACTCTAATAGACGAAAATACAATCATTTTGACTAAATTTTTTTTCAGACCTTCGGTGCCTAAATGCAGTTATTTTGACTAAAAAGGGATTTTTAGACACATGGAGACCAAAATAGAGTCATTTTGACCAAAAAAATGTTTTCAGACCACTGCATACGAAATGCAATTATCTTGTCTAAAACCGGCTTTTTAAGACTCTAAAAGACAAAAATACAGTCATTTTGGCTAAAAAAAGTTTTTCAGACCTTGTGTGACCAAACGTAGTTATTTTGACTAAAAATTGCTTTTTAGACACTTGGAAACCTAAATAGAGTCATTTTGACCAAAAACATTTTTTCAGGCCATTAGTTACCAAATGTCGTTTATCTTGTCTAAAAGCAGTGTTTCAAGACGCTAAAAGACAAAAATATAGTCATTTTGGTTAAAAAAAAGTTTTTCAGACCTTGTGTGACCAAACGTAGTTATTGTGACTAAAAATGGCTTTTTAGACACTTGGAGACCTAAATAAGAGTCATTTTGACCAAAAACATTTTTTCAGGCCATTGGTTACCAAATGTCGTTTATCTTGTCTAAAAGCAGTGTTTTAAGACTCTAAAAGACAAAAATACAGTCATTTTGGCTAAATTAAGGTTTTTAGACCTTTGGTGACAAAATGCATTTATTTTGACTAAAATAAGTTTTTAGACACTTGGAGATCAAAATATAGTCATTTTGACCAAAAAATGTTTTCAGATCACTGGTAACGAAATGCAATTATTTTTTAAGACTAAAAGACAAAAATACAGTCATTTTGGCTAAAAAAAGTTCTTCTGACCTTGGGTGACCAAACGTAGTTATTTTGACTAAAAATGGCTTTTTAGACACTTGGAAACCTAAATAGAGTCATTTTGCCAAAAACATTTTTTCAGGCCATTAGTTACCAAATGTCGTTTATCTTGTCTAAAAGCAGTGTTTCAAGACACTAAAAGACAAAAATACAGTCATTTTGGCTAACAAAAGTTTTTCAAACCCTTGTTGACCAAACGTAGTTATTTTGACTAAAAAAGGCCTTTAAGACACTTGGAGACCAAAATAGAGTCATTTTGACCAAAAACATTTTTTCAGGCCATTGGTTACCAAGAGTAGTTTATTTTGTCTAAAAGCGGTGTTTTAAGACTCTAAAAGACAAAAATACAGTCATTTTGGCTAAAAGAAGGTTTTCAGACCTTTGGTGACAAAATGCATTTATTTTGACTAAAATAAGCTTTTTAGACACTTGGAGACCAAAATAGAGTCATTTTGACCCAAACAAATGTTTCATGCGATTGGTTACCAAATGCAATTATCTTGTCCAAAACCGGCTTTTTAAGACTCTAATAGACGAAAATACAATAATTTAAACTACATTTAAAGACCAAAAAGATGTTTTCAGATCACTGGTTACGAAATGCAATTATCTTTTCTAAAACCGGCTTTTTAAGACTCTAAAAGACAAAAATACAGTCATTTTGGCTAAAAAAGTTTTTCAGACCTTTGGTGACCAAATGCAGTTATTTTGACTAAAAAGGGCTTTTTACACACATGGAGACCAAAATAGAGTAATTTTGACCAAAAAAATGTTTTCAGATCACTGGTAACAGACCTTTGGTGACCAAACGTAGTTAATTTTGACTAAAAAGGGCTTTTTGGACACTTGGAGACCTAAATAGAGTAATTTTGACCAAAAACATTTTTTCAGGCCATTGGTTACCAAATGCAATTATCTTGTCTAAAACCGGCTTTTTAAGATTAAAAGACAAAAATATAGTCAGTTTGGTTAAAAAAAGTTTTTCAGACCTTGTGTGACCAAACGTAGTTATTTTGACTAAAAATGGCTTTTTAGACACTTGGAGACCTAAATAGAGTCATTTTGACCAAAAACATTTTTTCATGCCATTGGTTACCAAATGTCGTTTATCTTGTCTAAAAGCAGTGTTATTAGAGGCCATTGGAGACCACATGCAGTTATCTTGTCTAAACCCGGCTTTTTAAGACTAAAAGACAAAAATACAGTCATTTTGACTTAAAAATTTTTTTCAGACCTTTGGTGACCAAATGCAGTTCTTTTGACTAAAAAAAGGCTTTTTAGACACTTGAAGACCAAAATACAGTCATTGTGACCCACAGTTTTTCAGGCCATTGAAGACAAAATGCAGTTATCTTGTCTAAACTGACTTTTTTAAGAATCTAAAAGACAAAAATAGTCATTTTGACTCAATTTTTTTTAAGACCTTTGGTGACCAAATGCAGTTATTTTGACTAAAAAAGGCTTTTTAGACAATTGGAGACCAAAATACAGTCATTTTGACCAAAAACATTTTTTCAGGCCATTAGTTACCAAATGCAGTTATCGTCTAAAACCGGCTTTTTAAGACTGTAAAAGACAAAAATACAGTTATTTTGACTAAATTTTTTTCCAGACCTTTGGTGACCAAATGCAGTTATTTTGACTAAAAAAGGCTTTTTAGACAATTGGAGACCAAAATACAGTCATTTCGACCAAAATTTTTTTTTCAGGCCATTGGAGACCAAATGCAGTTATCTTGTCTAAAGCCGGCTTTTTAAGACTAAAAGACAAAAATACAGTCATTTTGACTTAAAAAATTTTTTCAGACCTTTGGTGACCAAATGCAGTTATTTTGACTAAAAAATATAGAGACCAAAATACAGTCATTTTGACCCAAAACATTTTTTCAGGCCATTGGAGACAAAATGCAGATTTCTTGTCTAAAACCGGCTTTTTAAGACTGTAAAAGACAAAAATACAGTCATTTAGACAAAAAAACAATTTTCAGACCTTTGGTGACCAAATGCAGCTATTTTGACTATAAAAGGATTTTTTCATACTTGGAGACCAAAACAGAGTCATTTTGACCAAAAAATAAAATTTCAGGCCATTGGAGAGCAAATGCAGCTATCGTGTCTAATACAAGCGTTTTAAGACTTTAAAAGACAAAAATACAGTCATTTTGACTAAAAGTTTTTTCACACCTTTGGTGATCAAATAAATTTATTTTGACTAAAAAAACGCTTTTTAGACACTTGGAGACCAAAATAGAGTCATTTTGACCAAAAACATTTTTTCAGGCCATTGGTTATTAAATGCAGTTATCGTCTAAAACCGGCTTTTTAAGACTGTAAAAGACAAAAATAGTTATTTTGACTAAATTTTTTTCCAGACCTTTGGTGACCAAATGCAGTTATTTTGACTAAAAAAGGCTTTTTAGACAATTGGAGACGAAAATACAGTCATTTTGACCCCAAACAATTTTTCAGGCCATTGCAGACCAAATGCAGTTATCTTGTCTAAAACCGGCTTTTTAAGACTAAAAGACAAAAATACAGTCATTTTGACTTAAAAAAAATTTCAGACCTTTGGTGACCAAATGCAGTTATTTTGACTAAAAAGGCTTTTTAAACAATTGGAGACCAAAATACAGTCATTTCGACCCCAAATTTTTTTTCAGGCCATTGGAGACCAAATGCAGTTATCTTGTCTAAAACCGGCTTTTCAAGACTCTAAAAGCCAAAAATACAGTCATTTTGACTAAAAAATGATTTCCGACCTTTGGTGACCAAATGCAGTTCTTTTGACTAAAAAAGGCTTTTTAGACACTTGGAGACCAAAATACAGTCATTTTACCCAAAAAGTTTTTTCAGGCCATTGGAGACAAACTGCAGTTATCTTGCATAAAACCGTCTTTATAAGACTCTAAAAAACAAAATTCAGTCATTTTGACTAAAAAATGTTTTCAGACCTTTGGTGAACAAAATGCAGTTCTTTTGACTAAAAAAGGATTTTTAGACACTTGAAGACCAAAATACAGTCATTGTGACCCACATAGTTTTGTAGGCCATTGGAGACCAAATGCAGTTATCTTGTCTAAAACCGGCATTTTAAGACTCTAAAAGACAAAAATAGTCATTTTGACTAAAAAATGTTTTCAGACCTTTGGTGAACAAAATGCAGTTCTTTTGACTAAAAAAGGATTTTTAGACACTTGAAGACCAAAATACAGTCATTGTGACCCACATAGTTTTGTAGGCCATTGGAGACCACATGCAGTTATCTTGTCTAAAACCGGCTTTTTAAGACTAAAAGACAAAAATACAGTCATTTTGACTTGAAAAATTTTTTCAGACCTTTGGTGACCAAAAGCAGTTCTTTTGACTAAAAAAAGGCTTTTTAGACACTTGAAGACCAAAATACAGTCATTGTGACCCACAGTTTTTCAGGCCATTGAAGACAAAATGCAGTTATCTTGTCTAAACTGACTTTTTTAAGAATCTAAAAGACAAAAATAGTCATTTTGACTCAATTTTTTTTCAGACCTTTGGTGACCAAATGCAGTTATTTTGACTAAAAAAAGACTTTTTAGACAATTGGAGACCAAAATACAGTCATTTTGACCAAAAACATTTTTTCAGGCCATTAGTTACCAAATGCAGTTATCGTCTAAAACCGGCTTTTTAAGACTGTAAAAGACAAAAATACAGTTATTTTGACTAAATTTTTTTCCAGACCTTTGGTGACCAAATGCAGTTATTTTGACTAAAAAAGGCTTTTTAGACAATTGGAGACCAAAATACAGTCATTTCGACCAAAATTTTTTTTCAGGCCATTGGAGACCAAATGCAGTTATCTTGTCTAAAACCTCCTTTTTAAGACTAAAAGACAAAAATACAGTCATTTTGACAAAAAAAAAACAATTTTCAGACCTTTGGTGACCAAATGCAGTTATTTTGACTAAAAAATATAGAGACCAAAATACAGTCATTTTGACCCAAAACATTTTTTCAGGCCATTGGAGACAAAATGCAGATTTCTTGTCTAAAACCGGCTTTTTAAGACTGTAAAAGACAAAAATACAGTCATTTAGACAAAAAAACAATTTTCAGACCTTTGGTGACCAAATGCAGCTATTTTGACTATAAAAGGATTTTTTGATACTTGGAGACCAAAACAGAGTCATTTTGACCAAAAAATAAAATTTCAGGCCATTGGAGAGCAAATACAGTTATCGTGTCTAATACAAGCGTTTTAAGACTTTAAAAGACAAAAATACAGTCATTTTGACTAAAAGTTTTTTCACACCTTTGGTGATCAAATAAATTTATTTTGACTAAAAAAAGGCTTTTTAGACACTTGGAGACCAAAATAGAGTCATTTTGACCAAAAACATTTTTTCAGGCCATTGGTTATTAAATGCAGTTATCGTCTAAAACCGGCTTTTTAAGACTGTAAAAGACAAAAATAGTTATTTTGACTAGATTTTTTTCCAGACCTTTGGTGACCAAATGCAGTTATTTTGACTAAAAAAGGCTTTTTAGACAATTGGAGACCAAAATACAGTCATTTTGACCCCAAAAAATTTTTCAGGCCATTGGAGACCACATGCAGTTTTCTTGTCTAAAACCGGCTTTTTAAGACTAAAAGACAAAAATACAGTCATTTTGACTTAAAAAATTTTTTTCAGACCTTTGGTCACCAAATGCAGTTCTTTTGACTAAAAAAAAGGCTTTTTAGACACTTGAAGACCAAAATACAGTCATTGTGACCCACAGTTTTTCAGGCCATTGAAGACAAAATGCAGTTATCTTGTCTAAACCGACTTTTTTAAGAATCTAAAAGACAAAAATAGTCATTTTGATTAAATTTTTTTTCAGACCATTGGTTACCAAATGCAGTTATCGTCTAAAACCGGCTTTTTAAGACTGTAAAAGACAAAAATAGTTATTTTGACTAAATTTTTTTCCAGACCTTTGGTGACCAAATGCAGTTATTTTGACTAAAAAAGGCTTTTTAGACAATTGGAGACCAAAATACAGTCATTTTGACCCCAAAAACATTTTTCAGGCCATTGGAGACCAAATGCAGTTATCTTGTCTAAAACTGGCTTTTTAAGACTAAAAGACAAAAATACAGTAATTTTGACTTAAAAAAAAATTCAGACCTTTGGTGACCAAATGCAGTTATTTTGACTAAAAAAGGCTTTTTAGACACTTGAAGAACAAAATACAGTCATTTTGACCCAAATAGTTTTTTCAGGCCATTGAAGACAAAATGCAGTTATTTTGTCTAAACCGGCTTTATAAGAATCTAAAAGACAAAAATATTTATTTTGACTAAATTTTTTTTCAGACCTTTGGTGACCAAATGCAGTTATTTTGACTAAAAAGGCTTTTTAAACAATTGGAGACCAAAATACCGTCATTTTGACCCCAAATATTTTTTCAGGCCATTGGAGACCAAATGCAGTTATCTTGTCTAAAACCAGATTTTTAAGACTCTAAAAGCCAAAAATACAGTCATTTTGACTAAAAAATGATTTCCGACCTTTGGTGACCAAATGCAGTTCTTTTGACTAAAAAAAGGCTTTTTAGACACTTGAAGACCAAAATACAGTCATTGTGACCCACAGTTTTTCAGGCCATTGAAGACAAAATGCAGTTATCTTGTCTAAACCGACTTTTTTAAGAATCTAAAAGACAAAAATAGTCATTTTGACTAAATTTTTTTTCAGACCTTTGGTGACCAAATGCAGTTATTTTGACTAAAAAAGGCTTTTTAGACAATTGGAGTCCAAAATACTGAAAAAATATTTTCAGGCCATTAGAGACCAAATGCAGTTATCTTGTCTAAAACCGGCTTTTTAAGACTAAAAGACAAAAATACAGTCATTTTGACTTAAAAAATTTTTTCAGACCTTTGGTGACCAAATGCAGTTATTTTGACAAAAAATATAGAGAGACCAAAATACAGTCATTTTGACCCAAAACATTTTTTGAGGCCATTGGAGACAAAATGCAGATTTCTTGTCTAAAACCGGCTTTTTAAGACTTTAAAAGACAAAAATACAGTCATTTTGACTAAAAGTTTTTTCATACCTTTGGTGATCAAATAAAGTTATTTTGACTAAAAAAAGGCTTTTTAGACACTTGGAGACCAAAATAGAGTCATTTTGACCAAAAACATTTTTTCAGGCCATTAGTTACCAAATGCAGTTTTCGTCTAAAACCGGCTTTTTAAGACTGTAAAAGACAAAAATACAGTTATTTTGACTAAATTTTTTCCAGACCTTTGGTGACCAAATGCAGTTATTTTGACTAAAAAAGGCTTTTTAGACAATTGGAGACCAAAATACAGTCATTTTGACCAAAAACATTTTTTCAGGCCATTGGAGACAAAATGCAGATTTCTTGTCTAAAACCGGCTTTTTAAGACTGTCATTTAGACAAAAAAATTTTCAGACCTTTGGTGACCAAATGCAGCTATTTTGACAATAAAAGGCTTTTTTCATACTTGGAGACCAAAACAGAGTCATTTTGACCAAAAAATAAAATTTCAGGCCATTGGAGAGCAAATGTAGTTATCGTGTCTAATACAAGCGTTTTAAGACTTTAAAAGACAAAAATACAGTCATTTTGACTAAAAGTTTTTTCACACCTTTGGTGATCAAATAAAGTTATTTTGACTAACAAAGGCTTTTTAGACACTTGGAGACCAAAATAGAGTCATTTTGACCAAAAACATTTTTTCAGGCCATTGGTTACCAAATGCAGTTATCGTCTAAAACCGGCTTTTTAAGACTGTAAAAGACAAAAATAGTTATTTTGACTAAATTTTTTTCCAGACCTTTGGTGACCAAATGCAGTTATTTTGACTAAAAAAGGCTTTTTAGACAATTGGAGACCAAAATACAGTCATTTTGACCCCAAAAAATGTTTCAGGCCATTGGAGACCAAATGCAGTTATCTTGTCTAAAACTGGCTTTTTAAGACTAAAAGACAAAAATACAGTAATTTTGACTTAAAAAAAATTCAGACCTTTGGTGACCAAATGCAGTTATTTTGACTAAAAAAGGCTTTTTAGACACTTGAAGAACAAAATACAGTCATTTTGACCCAAATAGTTTTTTCAGGCCATTGAAGACAAAATGCAGTTATTTTGTCTAAACCGGCTTTATAAGAATCTAAAAGACAAAAATATTCATTTTGACTAAATTTTTTTTCAGACCTTTGGTGACCAAATGCATTTATTTTGACTAAAAAGGCTTTTTAAACAATTGGAGACCAAAATACCGTCATTTTGACCCCAAATATTTTTTCAGGCCATTGGAGACCAAATGCAGTTATCTTGTCTAAAACCGGATTTTTAAGACTCTAAAAGCCAAAAATACAGTCATTTTGACAAAAAAATGATTTCCGACCTTTGGTGACCAAATGCAGTTCTTTTGACTAAAAAAAGGCTTTTTAGACACTTGAAGACCAAAATACAGTCATTGTGACCCACAGTTTTTCAGGCCATTGAAGACAAAATGCAGTTATCTTGTCTAAACCGACTTTTTTAAGAATCTAAAAGACAAAAATAGTCATTTTGACTAAATTTTTTTCAGACCTTTGGTGACCAAATGCAGTTATTTTGACTAAAAAAGGCTTTTTAGACAATTGGAGTCCAAAATACTGAAAAAATATTTTCAGGCCATTAGAGACCAAATGCAGTTATCTTGTCTAAAACCGGCTTTTTAAGACTAAAAGACAAAAATACAATCATTTTGACTTAAAAAATTTTTTTCAGACCTTTGGTGACCAAATGCAGTTATTTTGACAAAAAAATATAGAGAGACCAAAATACAGTCATTTTGACCCAAAACATTTTTTGAGGCCATTGGAGACAAAATGCAGATTTCTTGTCTAAAACCGGCTTTTTAAGACTTTAAAAGACAAAAATACAGTCATTTTGACTAAAAGTTTTTTCACACCTTTGGTGATCAAATAAAGTTATTTTGACAAAAAAAGGCTTTTTAGACACTTGGAGACCAAAATAGAGTCATTTTGACCAAAAACATTTTTTCAGGCCATTGATTACTAAATGCAGTTATCGTCTAAAACCGGCTTTTTAAAACTGTAAAAGACAAAAATAGTTATTTTGACTAAATTTTTTTCCAGACCTTTGGTGACCAAATGCAGTTATTTTGACTAAAAAAGGCTTTTTAGACAATTGGAGACCAAAATACAGTCATTTTGACCCCAAAATTTTTTCAGGCCATTGGAGACCAAATGCAGTTATCTTGTCTAAAACCGGCTTTTTAAGACTCTAAAAGCCAAAAATACAGTCATTTTGACTAAAAAAGGCTTTTTAGACATTTGGAGACCAAAATACAGTCATTTTACCCAAAAAGTTTTTTCAGGCCATTGGAGACAAACTGCAGTTATCTTGCCTAAAACCGTCTTTATAAGACTCTAAAAAACAAAATTCAGTCATTTTGACTAAAAAATGTTTTCAGACCTTTGGTGAACAAAATGCAGTTCTTTTGACTAAAAAAGGATTTTTAGACACTTGAAGACCAAAATACAGTCATTGTGACCCACATAGTTTTGTAGGCCATTGGAGACCAAATGCAGTTATCTTGTCTAAAACCGGCTTTTTAAGACTAAAAGACAAAAATACAGTCATTTTGACTTAAAAAAAATTTCAGACCTTTGGTGACCAAATGCAGTTATTTTGACTAAAAAAGGCTTTTTAGACACTTGAAGAACAAAATACAGTCATTTTGACCCAAATAGTTTTTTCAGGCCATCGAAGACAAAATGCAGTTATTTTGTCTAAACCGGCTTTATAAGAATCTAAAAGACAAAAATATTCATTTTGACTAAATTTTTTTCAGACCTTTGGTGACCAAATGCAGTTATTTTGACTAAAAAGGCTTTTTAAACAATTGGAGACCAAAATACAGTCATTTTGACCCCAAATTTTTTTTCAGGCCATTGGAGACCAAATGCAGTTATCTTGTCTAAAACCAGATTTTTAAGACTCTAAAAGCCAAAAATACAGTCATTTTGACTAAAAAATGATTTCCGACCTTTGGTGACCAAATGCAGTTCTTTTGACTAAAAAAAGGCTTTTTAGACACTTGAAGACCAAAATACAGTCATTGTGACCCACAGTTTTTCAGGCCATTGAAGACAAAATGCAGTTATCTTGTCTAAACCGACTTTTTTAAGAATCTAAAAGACAAAAATAGTCATTTTGACTAAATTTTTTTTCAGACCTTTGGTGACCAAATGCAGTTATTTTGACTAAAAAAGGCTTTTTAGACAATTGGAGTCCAAAATACTGAAAAAATATTTTCAGGCCATTAGAGACCAAATGCAGTTATCTTGTCTAAAACCGGCTTTTTAAGACTAAAAGACAAAAATACAGTCATTTTGACTTAAAAAATTTTTTCAGACCTTTGGTGACCAAATGCAGTTATTTTGACAAAAAATATAGAGAGACCAAAATACAGTCATTTTGACCCAAAACATTTTTTGAGGCCATTGGAGACAAAATGCAGATTTCTTGTCTAAAACCGGCTTTTTAAGACTTTAAAAGACAAAAATACAGTCATTTTGACTAAAAGTTTTTTCATACCTTTGGTGATCAAATAAAGTTATTTTGACTAAAAAAAGGCTTTTTAGACACTTGGAGACCAAAATAGAGTCATTTTGACCAAAAACATTTTTTCAGGCCATTAGTTACCAAATGCAGTTTTCGTCTAAAACCGGCTTTTTAAGACTGTAAAAGACAAAAATACAGTTATTTTGACTAAATTTTTTCCAGACCTTTGGTGACCAAATGCAGTTATTTTGACTAAAAAAGGCTTTTTAGACAATTGGAGACCAAAATACAGTCATTTTGACCAAAAACATTTTTTCAGGCCATTGGAGACAAAATGCAGATTTCTTGTCTAAAACCGGCTTTTTAAGACTGTCATTTAGACAAAAAATTTTTCAGACCTTTGGTGACCAAATGCAGCTATTTTGACAATAAAAGGCTTTTTTCATACTTGGAGACCAAAACAGAGTCATTTTGACCAAAAAATAAAATTTCAGGCCATTGGAGAGCAAATGTAGTTATCGTGTCTAATACAAGCGTTTTAAGACTTTAAAAGACAAAAATACAGTCATTTTGACTAAAAGTTTTTTCACACCTTTGGTGATCAAATAAAGTTATTTTGACTAACAAAGGCTTTTTAGACACTTGGAGACCAAAATAGAGTCATTTTGACCAAAAACATTTTTTCAGGCCATTGGTTACCAAATGCAGTTATCGTCTAAAACCGGCTTTTTAAGACTGTAAAAGACAAAAATAGTTATTTTGACTAAATTTTTTTCCAGACCTTTGGTGACCAAATGCAGTTATTTTGACTAAAAAAGGCTTTTTAGACAATTGGAGACCAAAATACAGTCATTTTGACCCCAAAAAATTTTTCAGGCCATTGGAGACCAAATGCAGTTATCTTGTCTAAAACTGGCTTTTTAAGACTAAAAGACAAAAATACAGTAATTTTGACTTAAAAAAATTCAGACCTTTGGTGACCAAATGCAGTTATTTTGACTAAAAAAGGCTTTTTAGACACTTGAAGAACAAAATACAGTCATTTTGACCCAAATAGTTTTTTCAGGCCATTGAAGACAAAATGCAGTTATTTTGTCTAAACCGGCTTTATAAGAATCTAAAAGACAAAAATATTCATTTTGACTAAATTTTTTTTCAGACCTTTGGTGACCAAATGCATTTATTTTGACTAAAAAGGCTTTTTAAACAATTGGAGACCAAAATACCGTCATTTTGACCCCAAATATTTTTTCAGGCCATTGGAGACCAAATGCAGTTATCTTGTCTAAAACCGGATTTTTAAGACTCTAAAAGCCAAAAATACAGTCATTTTGACAAAAAAATGATTTCCGACCTTTGGTGACCAAATGCAGTTCTTTTGACTAAAAAAAGGCTTTTTAGACACTTGAAGACCAAAATACAGTCATTGTGACCCACAGTTTTTCAGGCCATTGAAGACAAAATGCAGTTATCTTGTCTAAACCGACTTTTTTAAGAATCTAAAAGACAAAAATAGTCATTTTGACTAAATTTTTTTCAGACCTTTGGTGACCAAATGCAGTTATTTTGACTAAAAAAGGCTTTTTAGACAATTGGAGTCCAAAATACTGAAAAAATATTTTCAGGCCATTAGAGACCAAATGCAGTTATCTTGTCTAAAACCGGCTTTTTAAGACTAAAAGACAAAAATACAATCATTTTGACTTAAAAAATTTTTTTCAGACCTTTGGTGACCAAATGCAGTTATTTTGACAAAAAAATATAGAGAGACCAAAATACAGTCATTTTGACCCAAAACATTTTTTGAGGCCATTGGAGACAAAATGCAGATTTCTTGTCTAAAACCGGCTTTTTAAGACTTTAAAAGACAAAAATACAGTCATTTTGACTAAAAGTTTTTTCACACCTTTGGTGATCAAATAAAGTTATTTTGACAAAAAAAGGCTTTTTAGACACTTGGAGACCAAAATAGAGTCATTTTGACCAAAAACATTTTTTCAGGCCATTGATTACTAAATGCAGTTATCGTCTAAAACCGGCTTTTTAAAACTGTAAAAGACAAAAATAGTTATTTTGACTAAATTTTTTTCCAGACCTTTGGTGACCAAATGCAGTTATTTTGACTAAAAAAGGCTTTTTAGACAATTGGAGACCAAAATACAGTCATTTTGACCCCAAAATTTTTTCAGGCCATTGGAGACCAAATGCAGTTATCTTGTCTAAAACCGGCTTTTTAAGACTGTAAAAGCCAAAAATACAGTCATTTTGACTAAAAAAGGCTTTTTAGACCTTTGGAGACCAAAATACAGTCATTTATCCCAAAAAGTTTTTTCAGGCCATTGGAGACAAACTGCAGTTATCTTGCCTAAAACCGTCTTTATAAGACTCTAAAAAACAAAATTCAGTCATTTTGACTAAAAAATGTTTTCAGACCTTTGGTGAACAAAATGCAGTTCTTTTGACTAAAAAAGGATTTTTAGACACTTGAAGACCAAAATACAGTCATTGTGACCCACATAGTTTTGTAGGCCATTGGAGACCAAATGCAGTTATCTTGTCTAAAACCGGCTTTTTAAGACTAAAAGACAAAAATACAGTCATTTTGACTTAAAAAAAATTTCAGACCGTTGGTGACCAAATGCAGTTATTTTGACTAAAAAAGGCTTTTTAGACACTTGAAGAACAAAATACAGTCATTTTGACCCAAATAGTTTTTTCAGGCCATCGAAGACAAAATGCAGTTATTTTGTCTAAACCGGCTTTATAAGAATCTAAAAGACAAAAATATTCATTTTGACTAAATTTTTTTCAGACCTTTGGTGACCAAATGCAGTTATTTTGACTAAAAAGGCTTTTTAAACAATTGGAGACCAAAATACAGTCATTTTGACCCCAAATTTTTTTTCAGGCCATTGGAGACCAAATGCAGTTATCTTGTCTAAAACCGGCTTTTTAAGACTCTAAAAGCCAAAAATACAGTCATTTTGACTAAAAAATGATTTCCGACCTTTGGTGACCAAATGCAGTTCTTTTGACTAAAAAAGGCTTTTTAGACACTTGGAGACCAAAATACAGTCATTTTACCCAAAAAGTTTTTTCAGGCCATTGGAAACAAACTGCAGTTATCTTGCCTAAAACCGTCTTTATAAGACTCTAAAAAACAAAATTCAGTCATTTTGACTAAAAAATGTTTTCAGACCTTTGGTGAACAAAATGCAGTTCTTTTGACTAAAAAAGGATTTTTAGACACTTGAAGACCAAAATACAGTCATTGTGACCCACATAGTTTTGTAGGCCATTGGAGACCAAATGCAGTTATCTTGTCTAAAACCGGCATTTTAAGACTCTAAAAGACAAAAATAGTCATTTTGACTAAAAAATGTTTTCAGACCTTTGGTGAACAAAATGCAGTTCTTTTGACTAAAAAAAAGGATTTTTAGACACTTGAATACCAAAATACAGTCATTGTGACCCACAGTTTTTCAGGCCATTGAAGACAAAATGCAGTTATCTTGTCTAAACCGACTTTTTTAAGAATCTAAAAGACAAAAATATTCATTTTGACTAAATTTTTTTTCAGACCTTTGGTGACCAAATGCAGTTATTTTGACTAAAAAGGCTTTTTAGACAATTGGAGACCAAAATACTGAAAAAATATTTTGAGGCCATTAGAGACCAAATGCAGTTATCTTGTCTAAAACCGGCTTTTTAAGACTAAAAGACAAAAATACAGTCATTTTGACAAAAAAACAATTTTCAGACCTTTGGAGACAAAATGCAGATTTCTTGTCTAAAACCGGCTTTTTAAGACTGTAAAAGACAAAAATACAGTCATTTAGACAAAAAACAATTTTCAGACCTTTGGTGACTAAATGCAGCTATTTTGACTATAAAAGGCTTTTTTCATACTTGGAGACCAAAACAGAGTCATTTTGACCAAAAAATAAAATTTCAGGCCATTGGAGAGCAAATGCAGTTATCGTGTCTAAGACTCTAAAAGACAAAAATACAGTCATTTTGACTAAATAATGTTTTAAGACCTTTGGTGACCAAATGCAGTTCTTTTGACTAAAAAAGGCTTTTTAGACACTTGAAGACCAAAATACAGTCATTGTGTCCCACATAGTTTTGTAGACCATTGGAGACCACATGCAGTTATCTTGTCTAAAACCGGCTTTTAAAGACTAAAAGACAAAAATACAGTCATTTTGACTTAAAAAAAATTTTCAGACCTTTGGTGACCAAATGCAGTTCTTTTGACTAAAAAAAAGGCTTTTTAGACACTTGAAGACCAAAATACAGTCATTGTGACCCACAGTTTTTCAGGCCATTGAAGACAAAATGCAGTTATCTTGTCTAAACCGACTTTTTTAAGAATCTAAAAGACAAAAATAGTCATTTTGACTAAATTTTTTTTCAGACCTTTGGTGACCAAATGCAGTTATTTTGACTAAAAAAGGCTTTTTAGACAATTGGAGTCCAAAATACTGAAAAAATATTTTCAGGCCATTAGAGACCAAATGCAGTTATCTTGTCTAAAACCGGCTTTTTAAGACTAAAAGACAAAAATACAGTCATTTTGACTTAAAAATTTTTTTTCAGACCTTTGGTGACCAAATGCAGTTATTTTGACTAAAAAATATAGAGAGACCAAAATACAGTCATTTTGACCCCAAAAAATTTTTCAGGCCATTGGAGACCAAATGCAGTTATCTTGTCTAAAACCGGCTTTTAAAGACTAAAAGACAAAAATACAGTCATTTTGACTTAAAAAAAATTTCAGACCTTTGGTGACCAAATGCAGTTATTTTGACTAAAAAAGGCTTTTTAGACACTTGAAGAACAAAATACAGTCATTTTGACCCAAATAGTTTTTTCAGGCCATTGAAGACAAAATGCAGTTATTTTGTCTAAACCGGCTTTATAAGAATCTAAAAGACAAAAATATTCATTTTGACTAAATTTTTTTTTAGGCATTTGGTGGCCAAATGCAGTTATTTTCACTAAAAAGGCTTTTTAAACAATTGGAGACCAAAATACAGTCATTTTGACCCCAAATTTTTTTTCAGGCCATTGGAGACCAAATGCAGTTATCTTGTCTAAAACCGGCTTTTTAAGACTCTAAAGCCAAAAATACAGTCATTTTGACTAAAAAAGGCTTTTTAGACACTTGGAGACCAAAATACAGTCATTTTACCCAAAAAGTTTTTTCAGGCCATTGGAAACAAACTGCAGTTATCTTGCCTAAAACCGTCTTTATAAGACTCTAAAAAACAAAATTCAGTCATTTTGACTAAAAAATGTTTTCAGACCTTTGGTGAACAAAATGCAGTTCTTTTGACTAAAAAAGGATTTTTAGACACTTGAAGACCAAAATACAGTCATTGTGACCCACATAGTTTTGTAGGCCATTGGAGACCAAATGCAGTTATCGTCTAAAACCGGCTTTTTAAGACTAAAAGACAAAAATACAGTCATTTTGACTAAAAAATGTTTTCAGACCTTTGGTGACCAAATGCAGTTCTTTTGACTAAAAAAGGCTTTTTAGACACTTGAAGACCAAAATACAGTCATTGTGACCCACATAGTTTTGTAGGCCATTGGAGACCACATGCAGTTATCTTGTCTAAAACCGGCTTTTTAAGACTAAAAGACAAAAATACAGTCATTTTGACTTAAAAAAAATGTCAGACCTTTGGTGACCAAATGCAGTTCTTTTGACTAAAAAAAAGGCTTTTTAGACACTTGAAGACCAAAATACAGTCATTGTGACCCACAGTTTTTCAGGCCATTGAAGACAAAATGCAGTTATCTTGTCTAAACCGACTTTTTTAAGAATCTAAAAGACAAAAATAGTCATTTTGACTAAATTTTTTTCAGACCTTTGGTGACCAAATGCAGTTATTTTGACTAAAAAAGGCTTTTTAGACAATTGGAGACCAAAATACTGAAAAAATATTTTCAGGCCATTAGAGACCAAATGCAGTTATCTTGTCTAAAACCGGCTTTTTAAGACTAAAAGACAAAAATACAGCCATTTTGACCTAAAATTTGTTTTTTCAGACCTTTGGTGACCAAATACAGTTATTTTGACTAAAAAAGGCTTTTTATACACCTGGAGACAGAAATACAGTCATTTGGACCCCAAAAAAAATTCAGGCCATTGGAGACCAAATGCAACTGCATTGTCTAAAACCGGCTTTTTAAGACTCTTAAAGACAAAAATACAGTCATTTTGACTTAAAAATTTTTTCCAGACCTTTGGTGACCAAATACAGTTTTTTTGACTAAAAAGGCTTTTTAGACACTTGGAGACCAAAATACAGTCATTTTGACCCAAATTTTTTTTCAGGCCATTGGAGACCAAATGCAGTTATCTTGTCTAAAACTGGCTTTTTAAGACTAAAAGACAAAAATACAGTCATTTTGACTTAAAATTTTTTTTTCAGACCTTTGGTGACCAAATGCAGTTATTTTGACTAAAAAATATAGAGACCACAATACAGTCATTTTGACCAAAAACCTTTTTTCAGGCCATTGGAGACAAAATGCAGATTTCTTGTCTAAAACTGGCTTTTTAAGACTGTCATTTAGACAAAAAAATTTTCAGACCTTTGGTGACCAAATGCAGCTATTTTGACTATAAAAGGCTTTTTTCATACTTGGAGACCAAAACAGAGTCGTTTTGACCAAAAAATAAAATTTCAGGCCATTGGAGAGCAAATGTAGTTATCGTGTCTAATACAAGCGTTTTAAGACTTTAAAAGACAAAAATACAGTCATTTTGACTAAAAGTTTTTTCACACCTTTGGTGATCAAATAAAGTTATTTTGACTAACAAAGGCTTTTTAGACACTTGGAGACCAAAATAGAGTCATTTTGACCAAAAACATTTTTTCAGGCCATTGGTTACCAAATGCAGTTATCGTCTAAAACCGGCTTTTTAAGACTGTAAAAGACAAAAATAGTTATTTTGACTAAATTTTTTTCCAGACCTTTGGTGACCAAATGCAGTTATTTTGACTAAAAAAGGCTTTTTAGACAATTGGAGACCAAAATACAGTCATTTTGACTCCCCAAAATTTTTTTAGGCCATTGGAGACAAAATGCAGTTATTTTGTCTAAACCGGCTTTATAAGAATCTAAAAGACAAAAATATTCATTTTGACTAAATTTTTTTTCAGACCTTTGGTGACCAAATGCAGTAATTTTGACTAAAAAGGCTTTTTAAACAATTGGAGACCAAAATACAGTCATTTTGACCCCAATTTCTTTTTTCAGGCCATTGGAGACCAAATGCAGTTATCTTGTCTAAAACCGGCTTTTTAAGACTCTAAAAGCCAAAAATACAGTCATTTGGACTAAAAAATGATTTCCGACCTTTGGTGACCAAATGCAGTTCTTTTGACTAAAAAAGGCTTTTTAGACACTTGGAGACCAAAATACAGTCATTTTACCCAAAAAGTTTTTTCAGGCCATTGGAAACAAACTGCAGTTATCTTGCCTAAAACCGTCTTTATAAGACTCTAAAAAACAAAATTCAGTCATTTTGACTAAAAAATGTTTTCAGACCTTTGGTGAACAAAATGCAGTTCTTTTGACTAAAAAAGGATTTTTAGACACTTGAAGACCAAAATACAGTCATTGTGACCCACATAGTTTTGTAGGCCATTGGAGACCAAATGCAGTTATCTTGTCTAAAACCGGCATTTTAAGACTCTAAAAGACAAAAATAGTCATTTTGACTAAAAAATGTTTTCAGACCTTTGATGAACAAAATGCAGTTCTTTTGACTTAAAAAAGGATTTTTAGACACTTGAAGACCAAAATACAGTCATTGTGACCCACAGTTTTGTAGGCCATTGGAGACCACATGCAGTTATCTTGTCTAAAACCGGCTTTTTAGGACTAAAAGACAAAAATACAGTCATTTTGACTTAAAAAAATGTCAGACCTTTGGTGACCAAATGCAGTTCTTTTGACTAAAAAAAAGGCTTTTTAGACACTTGAAGATAAAAATACAGTCATTGTGACCCACAGTTTTTCAGGCCATTGAAGACAAAATGCAGTTATCTTGTCTAAACCGACTTTTTTAAGAATCTAAAAGACAAAAATATTCATTTTGACTAAATTTTTTTTCAGACCTTTGGTGACCAAATGCAGTTATTTTGACTAAAAAGGCTTTTTAGACAATTGGAGTCCAAAATACTGAAAAAATATTTTCAGGCCATTAGAGACCAAATGCAGTTATCTTGTCTAAAACCGGCTTTTTAAGACTAAAAGACAAAAATACAGTCATTTTGACTTAAAAAATTTTTTTCAGACCTTTGGTGACCAAATGCAGTTATTTTGACTAAAAAATATAGAGAGACCAAAATACAGTCATTTTGACCCCAAAAAATTTTTCAGGCCATTGGAGACCAAATGCAGTTATCTTGTCTAAAACCGGCTTTTAAAGACTAAAAGACAAAAATACAGTCATTTTGACTTAAAAAAAATTTCAGACCTTTGGTGACCAAATGCAGTTATTTTGACTAAAAAAGGCTTTTTAGACACTTGAAGAACAAAATACAGTCATTTTGACCCAAATAGTTTTTTCAGGCCATTGAAGACAAAATGCAGTTATTTTGTCTAAACCGGCTTTATAAGAATCTAAAAGACAAAAATATTCATTTTGACTAAATTTTTTTTTAGGCATTTGGTGACCAAATGCAGTTATTTTCACTAAAAAGGCTTTTTAAACAATTGGAGACCAAAATACAGTCATTTTGACCCCAAATATTTTTTCAGGCCATTGGAGACCAAATGCAGTTATCTTGTCTAAAACCGGCTTTTTAAGACTCTAAAGCCAAAAATACAGTCATTTTGACTAAAAAAGGCTTTTTAGACACTTGGAGACCAAAATACAGTCATTTTACCCAAAAAGTTTTTTCAGGCCATTGGAGACAAACTGCAGTTATCTTGCCTAAAACCGTCTTTATAAGACTCTAAAAAACAAAATTCAGTCATTTTGACTAAAAAATGTTTTCAGACCTTTGGTGAACAAAATGCAGTTCTTTTGACTAAAAAAGGATTTTTAGACACTTGAAGACCAAAATACAGTCATTGTGACCCACAGTTTTGTAGGCCATTGGAGACCACATGCAGTTATCTTGTCTAAAACCGGCTTTTTAGGACTAAAAGACAAAAATACAGTCATTTTGACTTAAAAAAATGTCAGACCTTTGGTGACCAAATGCAGTTCTTTTGACTAAAAAAAAGGCTTTTTAGACACTTGAAGATAAAAATACAGTCATTGTGACCCACAGTTTTTCAGGCCATTGAAGACAAAATGCAGTTATCTTGTCTAAACCGACTTTTTTAAGAATCTAAAAGACAAAAATATTCATTTTGACTAAATTTTTTTTCAGACCTTTGGTGACCAAATGCAGTTATTTTGACTAAAAAGGCTTTTTAGACAATTGGAGTCCAAAATACTGAAAAAATATTTTCAGGCCATTAGAGACCAAATGCAGTTATCTTGTCTAAAACCGGCTTTTTAAGACTAAAAGACAAAAATACAGTCATTTTGACTTAAAAAATTTTTTTCAGACCTTTGGTGACCAAATGCAGTTATTTTGACTAAAAAATATAGAGAGACCAAAATACAGTCATTTTGACCCCAAAAAATTTTTCAGGCCATTGGAGACCAAATGCAGTTATCTTGTCTAAAACCGGCTTTTAAAGACTAAAAGACAAAAATACAGTCATTTTGACTTAAAAAAAATTTCAGACCTTTGGTGACCAAATGCAGTTATTTTGACTAAAAAAGGCTTTTTAGACACTTGAAGAACAAAATACAGTCATTTTGACCCAAATAGTTTTTTCAGGCCATTGAAGACAAAATGCAGTTATTTTGTCTAAACCGGCTTTATAAGAATCTAAAAGACAAAAATATTCATTTTGACTAAATTTTTTTTTAGGCATTTGGTGACCAAATGCAGTTATTTTCACTAAAAAGGCTTTTTAAACAATTGGAGACCAAAATACAGTCATTTTGACCCCAAATATTTTTTCAGGCCATTGGAGACCAAATGCAGTTATCTTGTCTAAAACCGGCTTTTTAAGACTCTAAAGCCAAAAATACAGTCATTTTGACTAAAAAAGGCTTTTTAGACACTTGGAGACCAAAATACAGTCATTTTACCCAAAAAGTTTTTTCAGGCCATTGGAGACAAACTGCAGTTATCTTGCCTAAAACCGTCTTTATAAGACTCTAAAAAACAAAATTCAGTCATTTTGACTAAAAAATGTTTTCAGACCTTTGGTGAACAAAATGCAGTTCTTTTGACTAAAAAAGGATTTTTAGACACTTGAAGACCAAAATACAGTCATTGTGACCCACATAGTTTTGTAGGCCATTGGAGACCAAATGCAGTTATCTTGTCTAAAACCGGCTTTTTAAGACTAAAAGACAAAAATACAGTCATTTTGACTAAAAAATGTTTTCAGACCTTTGGTGACCAAATGCAGTTCTTTTGACTAAAAAAGGCTTTTTAGACACTTGAAGACCAAAATACAGTCATTGTGACCCACATAGTTTTGTAGGCCATTGGAGACCACATGCAGTTATCTTGTCTAAAACCGGCTTTTTAAGACTAAAAGACAAAAATACAGTCATTTTGACTTAAAAAAAATGTCAGACCTTTGGTGACCAAATGCAGTTCTTTTGACTAAAAAAAAGGCTTTTTAGACACTTGAAGACCAAAATACAGTCATTGTGACCCACAGTTTTTCAGGCCATTGAAGACAAAATGCAGTTATCTTGTCTAAACCGACTTTTTTAAGAATCTAAAAGACAAAAATAGTCATTTTGACTAAATTTTTTTCAGACCTTTGGTGACCAAATGCAGTTATTTTGACTAAAAAAGGCTTTTTAGACAATTGGAGACCAAAATACTGAAAAAATATTTTCAGGCCATTAGAGACCAAATGCAGTTATCTTGTCTAAAACCGGCTTTTTAAGACTAAAAGACAAAAATACAGCCATTTTGACCTAAAATTTGTTTTTTCAGACCTTTGGTGACCAAATACAGTTATTTTGACTAAAAAAGGCTTTTTATACACCTGGAGACAGAAATACAGTCATTTGGACCCCAAAAAAAATTCAGGCCATTGGAGACCAAATGCAACTGCATTGTCTAAAACCGGCTTTTTAAGACTCTTAAAGACAAAAATACAGTCATTTTGACTTAAAAAATTTTTCCAGACCTTTGGTGACCAAATACAGTTTTTTTGACTAAAAAGGCTTTTTAGACACTTGGAGACCAAAATACAGTCATTTTGACCCAAATTTTTTTTCAGGCCATTGGAGACCAAATGCAGTTATCTTGTCTAAAACTGGCTTTTTAAGACTAAAAGACAAAAATACAGTCATTTTGACTTAAAATTTTTTTTTCAGACCTTTGGTGACCAAATGCAGTTATTTTGACTAAAAAATATAGAGACCACAATACAGTCATTTTGACCAAAAACATTTTTTCAGGCCATTGGAGACAAAATGCAGATTTCTTGTCTAAAACTGGCTTTTTAAGACTGTCATTTAGACAAAAAAATTTTCAGACCTTTGGTGACCAAATGCAGCTATTTTGACTATAAAAGGCTTTTTTCATACTTGGAGACCAAAACAGAGTCGTTTTGACCAAAAAATAAAATTTCAGGCCATTGGAGAGCAAATGTAGTTATCGTGTCTAATACAAGCTTTTTAAGACTTTAAAAGACAAAAATACAGTCATTTTGACTAAAAGTTTTTTCACACCTTTGGTGATCAAATAAAGTTATTTTGACTAACAAAGGCTTTTTAGACACTTGGAGACCAAAATAGAGTCATTTTGACCAAAAACATTTTTTCAGGCCATTGGTTACCAAATGCAGTTATCGTCTAAAACCGGCTTTTTAAGACTGTAAAAGACAAAAATAGTTATTTTGACTAAATTTTTTTCCAGACCTTTGGTGACCAAATGCAGTTATTTTGACTAAAAAAGGCTTTTTAGACAATTGGAGACCAAAATACAGTCATTTTGACTCCCCAAAATTTTTTTAGGCCATTGGAGACAAAATGCAGTTATTTTGTCTAAACCGGCTTTATAAGAATCTAAAAGACAAAAATATTCATTTTGACTAAATTTTTTTTCAGACCTTTGGTGACCAAATGCAGTAATTTTGACTAAAAAGGCTTTTTAAACAATTGGAGACCAAAATACAGTCATTTTGACCCCAATTTCTTTTTTCAGGCCATTGGAGACCAAATGCAGTTATCTTGTCTAAAACCGGCTTTTTAAGACTCTAAAAGCCAAAAATACAGTCATTTGGACTAAAAAATGATTTCCGACCTTTGGTGACCAAATGCAGTTCTTTTGACTAAAAAAGGCTTTTTAGACACTTGGAGACCAAAATACAGTCATTTTACCCAAAAAGTTTTTTCAGGCCATTGGAAACAAACTGCAGTTATCTTGCCTAAAACCGTCTTTATAAGACTCTAAAAAACAAAATTCAGTCATTTTGACTAAAAAATGTTTTCAGACCTTTGGTGAACAAAATGCAGTTCTTTTGACTAAAAAAGGATTTTTAGACACTTGAAGACCAAAATACAGTCATTGTGACCCACATAGTTTTGTAGGCCATTGGAGACCAAATGCAGTTATCTTGTCTAAAACCGGCATTTTAAGACTCTAAAAGACAAAAATAGTCATTTTGACTAAAAAATGTTTTCAGACCTTTGATGAACAAAATGCAGTTCTTTTGACTTAAAAAAGGATTTTTAGACACTTGAAGACCAAAATACAGTCATTGTGACCCACAGTTTTGTAGGCCATTGGAGACCACATGCAGTTATCTTGTCTAAAACCGGCTTTTTAGGACTAAAAGACAAAAATACAGTCATTTTGACTTAAAAAAATGTCAGACCTTTGGTGACCAAATGCAGTTCTTTTGACTAAAAAAAAGGCTTTTTAGACACTTGAAGATTAAAATACAGTCATTGTGACCCACAGTTTTTCAGGCCATTGAAGACAAAATGCAGTTATCTTGTCTAAACCGACTTTTTTAAGAATCTAAAAGACAAAAATATTCATTTTGACTAAATTTTTTTTCAGACCTTTGGTGACCAAATGCAGTTATTTTGACTAAAAAGGCTTTTTAGACAATTGGAGACCAAAATACTGAAAAAATATTTTCAGGCCATTAGAGACCAAATGCAGTTATCTTGTCTAAAACCGGCTTTTTAAGACTAAAAGACAAAAATACAGTCATTTTGACTTAAAAAATTTTTTTCAGACCTTTGGTGACCAAATGCAGTTATTTTGACTAAAAAATATAGAGAGACCAAAATACAGTCATTTTGACCCCAAAAAATTTTTCAGGCCATTGGAGACCAAATGCAGTTATCTTGTCTAAAACCGGCTTTTAAAGACTAAAAGACAAAAATACAGTCATTTTGACTTAAAAAAAATTTCAGACCTTTGGTGACCAAATGCAGTTATTTTGACTAAAAAAGGCTTTTTAGACACTTGAAGAACAAAATACAGTCATTTTGACCCAAATAGTTTTTTCAGGCCATTGAAGACAAAATGCAGTTATTTTGTCTAAACCGGCTTTATAAGAATCTAAAAGACAAAAATATTCATTTTGACTAAATTTTTTTTCAGGCATTTGGTGACCAAATGCAGTTATTTTCACTAAAAAGGCTTTTTAAACAATTGGAGACCAAAATACAGTCATTTTGACCCCAAATATTTTTTCAGGCCATTGGAGACCAAATGCAGTTATCTTGTCTAAAACCGGCTTTTTAAGACTCTAAAGCCAAAAATACAGTCATTTTGACTAAAAAAGGCTTTTTAGACACTTGGAGACCAAAATATAGTCATTTTACCCAAAAAGTTATTTCAGGCCATTGGAGACAAACTGCAGTTATCTTGCCTAAAACCGTCTTTATAAGACTCTAAAAAACAAAATTCAGTCATTTTGACTAAAAAATGTTTTCAGACCTTTGGTGAACAAAATGCAGTTCTTTTGACTAAAAAAGGATTTTTAGACACTTGAAGACCAAAATACAGTCATTGTGACCCACATAGTTTTGTAGGCCATTGGAGACCAAATGCAGTTATCTTGTCTAAAACCGGCTTTTTAAGACTAAAAGACAAAAATACAGTCATTTTGACTAAAAAATGTTTTCAGACCTTTGGTGACCAAATGCAGTTCTTTTGACTAAAAAAGGCTTTTTAGACACTTGAAGACCAAAATACAGTCATTGTGACCCACATAGTTTTGTAGGCCATTGGAGACCACATGCAGTTATCTTGTCTAAAACCGGCTTTTTAAGACTAAAAGACAAAAATACAGTCATTTTGACTTAAAAAAAATGTCAGACCTTTGGTGACCAAATGCAGTTCTTTTGACTAAAAAAAAGGCTTTTTAGACACTTGAAGACCAAAATACAGTCATTGTGACCCACAGTTTTTCAGGCCATTGAAGACAAAATGCAGTTATCTTGTCTAAACCGACTTTTTTAAGAATCTAAAAGACAAAAATAGTCATTTTGACTAAATTTTTTTCAGACCTTTGGTGACCAAATGCAGTTATTTTGACTAAAAAAGGCTTTTTAGACAATTGGAGACCAAAATACTGAAAAAATATTTTCAGGCCATTAGAGACCAAATGCAGTTATCTTGTCTAAAACCGGCTTTTTAAGACTAAAAGACAAAAATACAGCCATTTTGACCTAAAATTTGTTTTTTCAGACCTTTGGTGACCAAATACAGTTATTTTGACTAAAAAAGGCTTTTTATACACCTGGAGACAGAAATACAGTCATTTGGACCCCAAAAAAAATTCAGGCCATTGGAGACCAAATGCAACTGCATTGTCTAAAACCGGCTTTTTAAGACTCTTAAAGACAAAAATACAGTCATTTTGACTTAAAAAAATTTTCCAGACCTTTGGTGACCAAATACAGTTTTTTTGACTAAAAAGGCTTTTTAGACACTTGGAGACCAAAATACAGTCATTTTGACCCAAATTTTTTTTCAGGCCATTGGAGACCAAATGCAGTTATCTTGTCTAAAACTGGCTTTTTAAGACTAAAAGACAAAAATACAGTCATTTTGACTTAAAATTTTTTTTTCAGACCTTTGGTGACCAAATGCAGTTATTTTGACTAAAAAATATAGAGACCACAATACAGTCATTTTGACCAAAAACATTTTTTCAGGCCATTGGAGACAAAATGCAGATTTCTTGTCTAAAACTGGCTTTTTAAGACTGTCATTTAGACAAAAAAATTTTCAGACCTTTGGTGACCAAATGCAGCTATTTTGACTATAAAAGGCTTTTTTCATACTTGGAGACCAAAACAGAGTCGTTTTGACCAAAAAATAAAATTTCAGGCCATTGGAGAGCAAATGTAGTTATCGTGTCTAATACAAGCTTTTTAAGACTTTAAAAGACAAAAATACAGTCATTTTGACTAAAAGTTTTTTCACACCTTTGGTGATCAAATAAAGTTATTTTGACTAACAAAGGCTTTTTAGACACTTGGAGACCAAAATAGAGTCATTTTGACCAAAAACATTTTTTCAGGCCATTGGTTACCAAATGCAGTTATCGTCTAAAACCGGCTTTTTAAGACTGTAAAAGACAAAAATAGTTATTTTGACTAAATTTTTTTCCAGACCTTTGGTGACCAAATGCAGTTATTTTGACTAAAAAAGGCTTTTTAGACAATTGGAGACCAAAATACAGTCATTTTGACTCCCCAAAATTTTTTTAGGCCATTGGAGACAAAATGCAGTTATTTTGTCTAAACCGGCTTTATAAGAATCTAAAAGACAAAAATATTCATTTTGACTAAATTTTTTTTCAGACCTTTGGTGACCAAATGCAGTAATTTTGACTAAAAAGGCTTTTTAAACAATTGGAGACCAAAATACAGTCATTTTGACCCCAATTTCTTTTTTCAGGCCATTGGAGACCAAATGCAGTTATCTTGTCTAAAACCGGCTTTTTAAGACTCTAAAAGCCAAAAATACAGTCATTTGGACTAAAAAATGATTTCCGACCTTTGGTGACCAAATGCAGTTCTTTTGACTAAAAAAGGCTTTTTAGACACTTGGAGACCAAAATACAGTCATTTTACCCAAAAAGTTTTTTCAGGCCATTGGAAACAAACTGCAGTTATCTTGCCTAAAACCGTCTTTATAAGACTCTAAAAAACAAAATTCAGTCATTTTGACTAAAAAATGTTTTCAGACCTTTGGTGAACAAAATGCAGTTCTTTTGACTAAAAAAGGATTTTTAGACACTTGAAGACCAAAATACAGTCATTGTGACCCACATAGTTTTGTAGGCCATTGGAGACCAAATGCAGTTATCTTGTCTAAAACCGGCATTTTAAGACTCTAAAAGACAAAAATAGTCATTTTGACTAAAAAATGTTTTCAGACCTTTGATGAACAAAATGCAGTTCTTTTGACTTAAAAAAGGATTTTTAGACACTTGAAGACCAAAATACAGTCATTGTGACCCACAGTTTTGTAGGCCATTGGAGACCACATGCAGTTATCTTGTCTAAAACCGGCTTTTTAGGACTAAAAGACAAAAATACAGTCATTTTGACTTAAAAAAATGTCAGACCTTTGGTGACCAAATGCAGTTCTTTTGACTAAAAAAAAGGCTTTTTAGACACTTGAAGATTAAAATACAGTCATTGTGACCCACAGTTTTTCAGGCCATTGAAGACAAAATGCAGTTATCTTGTCTAAACCGACTTTTTTAAGAATCTAAAAGACAAAAATATTCATTTTGACTAAATTTTTTTTCAGACCTTTGGTGACCAAATGCAGTTATTTTGACTAAAAAGGCTTTTTAGACAATTGGAGACCAAAATACTGAAAAAATATTTTCAGGCCATTAGAGACCAAATGCAGTTATCTTGTCTAAAACCGGCTTTTTAAGACTAAAAGACAAAAATACAGTCATTTTGACTTAAAAAATTTTTTTCAGACCTTTGGTGACCAAATGCAGTTATTTTGACTAAAAAATATAGAGAGACCAAAATACAGTCATTTTGACCCCAAAAAATTTTTCAGGCCATTGGAGACCAAATGCAGTTATCTTGTCTAAAACCGGCTTTTAAAGACTAAAAGACAAAAATACAGTCATTTTGACTTAAAAAAAATTTCAGACCTTTGGTGACCAAATGCAGTTATTTTGACTAAAAAAGGCTTTTTAGACACTTGAAGAACAAAATACAGTCATTTTGACCCAAATAGTTTTTTCAGGCCATTGAAGACAAAATGCAGTTATTTTGTCTAAACCGGCTTTATAAGAATCTAAAAGACAAAAATATTCATTTTGACTAAATTTTTTTTCAGGCATTTGGTGACCAAATGCAGTTATTTTCACTAAAAAGGCTTTTTAAACAATTGGAGACCAAAATACAGTCATTTTGACCCCAAATATTTTTTCAGGCCATTGGAGACCAAATGCAGTTATCTTGTCTAAAACCGGCTTTTTAAGACTCTAAAGCCAAAAATACAGTCATTTTGACTAAAAAAGGCTTTTTAGACACTTGGAGACCAAAATATAGTCATTTTACCCAAAAAGTTATTTCAGGCCATTGGAGACAAACTGCAGTTATCTTGCCTAAAACCGTCTTTATAAGACTCTAAAAAACAAAATTCAGTCATTTTGACTAAAAAATGTTTTCAGACCTTTGGTGAACAAAATGCAGTTCTTTTGACTAAAAAAGGATTTTTAGACACTTGAAGACCAAAATACAGTCATTGTGACCCACATAGTTTTGTAGGCCATTGGAGACCAAATGCAGTTATCTTGTCTAAAACCGGCTTTTTAAGACTAAAAGACAAAAATACAGTCATTTTGACTAAAAAATGTTTTCAGACCTTTGGTGACCAAATGCAGTTCTTTTGACTAAAAAAGGCTTTTTAGACACTTGAAGACCAAAATACAGTCATTGTGACCCACATAGTTTTGTAGGCCATTGGAGACCACATGCAGTTATCTTGTCTAAAACCGGCTTTTTAAGACTAAAAGACAAAAATACAGTCATTTTGACTTAAAAAAAATGTCAGACCTTTGGTGACCAAATGCAGTTCTTTTGACTAAAAAAAAGGCTTTTTAGACACTTGAAGACCAAAATACAGTCATTGTGACCCACAGTTTTTCAGGCCATTGAAGACAAAATGCAGTTATCTTGTCTAAACCGACTTTTTTAAGAATCTAAAAGACAAAAATAGTCATTTTGACTAAATTTTTTTCAGACCTTTGGTGACCAAATGCAGTTATTTTGACTAAAAAAGGCTTTTTAGACAATTGGAGACCAAAATACTGAAAAAATATTTTCAGGCCATTAGAGACCAAATGCAGTTATCTTGTCTAAAACCGGCTTTTTAAGACTAAAAGACAAAAATACAGCCATTTTGACCTAAAATTTGTTTTTTCAGACCTTTGGTGACCAAATACAGTTATTTTGACTAAAAAAGGCTTTTTATACACCTGGAGACAGAAATACAGTCATTTGGACCCCAAAAAAAATTCAGGCCATTGGAGACCAAATGCAACTGCATTGTCTAAAACCGGCTTTTTAAGACTCTTAAAGACAAAAATACAGTCATTTTGACTTAAAAATTTTTTCCAGACCTTTGGTGACCAAATACAGTTTTTTTGACTAAAAAGGCTTTTTAGACACTTGGAGACCAAAATACAGTCATTTTGACCCAAATTTTTTTTCAGGCCATTGGAGACCAAATGCAGTTATCTTGTCTAAAACTGGCTTTTTAAGACTAAAAGACAAAAATACAGTCATTTTGACTTAAAATTTTTTTTTCAGACCTTTGGTGACCAAATGCAGTTATTTTGACTAAAAAATATAGAGACCACAATACAGTCATTTTGACCAAAAACATTTTTTCAGGCCATTGGAGACAAAATGCAGATTTCTTGTCTAAAACTGGCTTTTTAAGACTGTCATTTAGACAAAAAAATTTTCAGACCTTTGGTGACCAAATGCAGCTATTTTGACTATAAAAGGCTTTTTTCATACTTGGAGACCAAAACAGAGTCGTTTTGACCAAAAAATAAAATTTCAGGCCATTGGAGAGCAAATGTAGTTATCGTGTCTAATACAAGCTTTTTAAGACTTTAAAAGACAAAAATACAGTCATTTTGACTAAAAGTTTTTTCACACCTTTGGTGATCAAATAAAGTTATTTTGACTAACAAAGGCTTTTTAGACACTTGGAGACCAAAATAGAGTCATTTTGACCAAAAACATTTTTTCAGGCCATTGGTTACCAAATGCAGTTATCGTCTAAAACCGGCTTTTTAAGACTGTAAAAGACAAAAATAGTTATTTTGACTAAATTTTTTTCCAGACCTTTGGTGACCAAATGCAGTTATTTTGACTAAAAAAGGCTTTTTAGACAATTGGAGACCAAAATACAGTCATTTTGACTCCCCAAAATTTTTTTAGGCCATTGGAGACAAAATGCAGTTATTTTGTCTAAACCGGCTTTATAAGAATCTAAAAGACAAAAATATTCATTTTGACTAAATTTTTTTTCAGACCTTTGGTGACCAAATGCAGTAATTTTGACTAAAAAGGCTTTTTAAACAATTGGAGACCAAAATACAGTCATTTTGACCCCAATTTCTTTTTTCAGGCCATTGGAGACCAAATGCAGTTATCTTGTCTAAAACCGGCTTTTTAAGACTCTAAAAGCCAAAAATACAGTCATTTGGACTAAAAAATGATTTCCGACCTTTGGTGACCAAATGCAGTTCTTTTGACTAAAAAAGGCTTTTTAGACACTTGGAGACCAAAATACAGTCATTTTACCCAAAAAGTTTTTTCAGGCCATTGGAAACAAACTGCAGTTATCTTGCCTAAAACCGTCTTTATAAGACTCTAAAAAACAAAATTCAGTCATTTTGACTAAAAAATGTTTTCAGACCTTTGGTGAACAAAATGCAGTTCTTTTGACTAAAAAAGGATTTTTAGACACTTGAAGACCAAAATACAGTCATTGTGACCCACATAGTTTTGTAGGCCATTGGAGACCAAATGCAGTTATCTTGTCTAAAACCGGCATTTTAAGACTCTAAAAGACAAAAATAGTCATTTTGACTAAAAAATGTTTTCAGACCTTTGATGAACAAAATGCAGTTCTTTTGACTTAAAAAAGGATTTTTAGACACTTGAAGACCAAAATACAGTCATTGTGACCCACAGTTTTGTAGGCCATTGGAGACCACATGCAGTTATCTTGTCTAAAACCGGCTTTTTAGGACTAAAAGACAAAAATACAGTCATTTTGACTTAAAAAAATGTCAGACCTTTGGTGACCAAATGCAGTTCTTTTGACTAAAAAAAAGGCTTTTTAGACACTTGAAGATTAAAATACAGTCATTGTGACCCACAGTTTTTCAGGCCATTGAAGACAAAATGCAGTTATCTTGTCTAAACCGACTTTTTTAAGAATCTAAAAGACAAAAATATTCATTTTGACTAAATTTTTTTTCAGACCTTTGGTGACCAAATGCAGTTATTTTGACTAAAAAGGCTTTTTAGACAATTGGAGACCAAAATACTGAAAAAATATTTTCAGTCCATTAGAGACCAAATGCAGTTATCTTGTCTAAAACCGGCTTTTTAAGACTAAAAGACAAAAATACAGTCATTTTGACTTAAAAAATTTTTTTCAGACCTTTGGTGACCAAATGCAGTTATTTTGACTAAAAAATATAGAGAGACCAAAATACAGTCATTTTGACCCCAAAAAATTTTTCAGGCCATTGGAGACCAAATGCAGTTATCTTGTCTAAAACCGGCTTTTAAAGACTAAAAGACAAAAATACAGTCATTTTGACTTAAAAAAAATTTCAGACCTTTGGTGACCAAATGCAGTTATTTTGACTAAAAAAGGCTTTTTAGACACTTGAAGAACAAAATACAGTCATTTTGACCCAAATAGTTTTTTCAGGCCATTGAAGACAAAATGCAGTTATTTTGTCTAAACCGGCTTTATAAGAATCTAAAAGACAAAAATATTCATTTTGACTAAATTTTTTTTCAGGCATTTGGTGACCAAATGCAGTTATTTTCACTAAAAAGGCTTTTTAAACAATTGGAGACCAAAATACAGTCATTTTGACCCCAAATATTTTTTCAGGCCATTGGAGACCAAATGCAGTTATCTTGTCTAAAACCGGCTTTTTAAGACTCTAAAGCCAAAAATACAGTCATTTTGACTAAAAAAGGCTTTTTAGACACTTGGAGACCAAAATATAGTCATTTTACCCAAAAAGTTATTTCAGGCCATCGGAGACAAACTGCAGTTATCTTGCCTAAAACCGTCTTTATAAGACTCTAAAAAACAAAATTCAGTCATTTTGACTAAAAAATGTTTTCAGACCTTTGGTGAACAAAATGCAGTTCTTTTGACTAAAAAAGGATTTTTAGACACTTGAAGACCAAAATACAGTCATTGTGACCCACATAGTTTTGTAGGCCATTGGAGACCAAATGCAGTTATCTTGTCTAAAACCGGCTTTTTAAGACTAAAAGACAAAAATACAGTCATTTTGACTAAAAAATGTTTTCAGACCTTTGGTGACCAAATGCAGTTCTTTTGACTAAAAAAGGCTTTTTAGACACTTGAAGACCAAAATACAGTCATTGTGACCCACATAGTTTTGTAGGCCATTGGAGACCACATGCAGTTATCTTGTCTAAAACCGGCTTTTTAAGACTAAAAGACAAAAATACAGTCATTTTGACTTAAAAAAAATGTCAGACCTTTGGTGACCAAATGCAGTTCTTTTGACTAAAAAAAAGGCTTTTTAGACACTTGAAGACCAAAATACAGTCATTGTGACCCACAGTTTTTCAGGCCATTGAAGACAAAATGCAGTTATCTTGTCTAAACCGACTTTTTTAAGAATCTAAAAGACAAAAATAGTCATTTTGACTAAATTTTTTTCAGACCTTTGGTGACCAAATGCAGTTATTTTGACTAAAAAAGGCTTTTTAGACAATTGGAGACCAAAATACTGAAAAAATATTTTCAGGCCATTAGAGACCAAATGCAGTTATCTTGTCTAAAACCGGCTTTTTAAGACTAAAAGACAAAAATACAGCCATTTTGACCTAAAATTTGTTTTTTCAGACCTTTGGTGACCAAATACAGTTATTTTGACTAAAAAAGGCTTTTTATACACCTGGAGACAGAAATACAGTCATTTGGACCCCAAAAAAAATTCAGGCCATTGGAGACCAAATGCAACTGCATTGTCTAAAACCGGCTTTTTAAGACTCTTAAAGACAAAAATACAGTCATTTTGACTTAAAAATTTTTTCCAGACCTTTGGTGACCAAATACAGTTTTTTTGACTAAAAAGGCTTTTTAGACACTTGGAGACCAAAATACAGTCATTTTGACCCAAAAATTTTTTCAGGCCATTGGAGACCAAATGCAGTTATCTTGTCTAAAACTGGCTTTTTAAGACTAAAAGACAAAAATACAGTCATTTTGACTTAAAAATTTTTTTTCAGACCTTTGGTGACCAAATGCAGTTATTTTGACTAAAAAATATAGAGACCACAATACAGTCATTTTGACCAAAAACATTTTTTCAGGCCATTGGAGACAAAATGCAGATTTCTTGTCTAAAACTGGCTTTTTAAGACTGTCATTTAGACAAAAAAATTTTCAGACCTTTGGTGACCAAATGCAGCTATTTTGACTATAAAAGGCTTTTTTCATACTTGGAGACCAAAACAGAGTCGTTTTGACCAAAAAATAAAATTTCAGGCCATTGGAGAGCAAATGTAGTTATCGTGTCTAATACAAGCGTTTTAAGACTTTAAAAGACAAAAATACAGTCATTTTGACTAAAAGTTTTTTCACACCTTTGGTGATCAAATAAAGTTATTTTGACTAACAAAGGCTTTTTAGACACTTGGAGACCAAAATAGAGTCATTTTGACCAAAAACATTTTTTCAGGCCATTGGTTACCAAATGCAGTTATCGTCTAAAACCGGCTTTTTAAGACTGTAAAAGACAAAAATAGTTATTTTGACTAAATTTTTTTCCAGACCTTTGGTGACCAAATGCAGTTATTTTGACTAAAAAAGGCTTTTTAGACAATTGGAGACCAAAATACAGTCATTTTGACTCCCCAAAATTTTTTCAGGCCATTGGAGACAAAATGCAGTTATTTTGTCTAAACCGGCTTTATAAGAATCTAAAAGACAAAAATATTCATTTTGACTAAATTTTTTTCAGACCTTTGGTGACCAAATGCAGTTATTTTGACTAAAAAGGCTTTTTAAACAATTGGAGACCAAAATACAGTCATTTTGACCCCAATTTCTTTTTTCAGGCCATTGGAGACCAAATGCAGTTATCTTGTCTAAAACCGGCTTTTTAAGACTCTAAAAGCCAAAAATACAGTCATTTTGACTAAAAAATGATTTCCGACCTTTGGTGACCAAATGCAGTTCTTTTGACTAAAAAAGGCTTTTTAGACACTTGGAGACCAAAATACAGTCATTTTACCCAAAAAGTTTTTTCAGGCCATTGGAAACAAACTGCAGTTATCTTGCCTAAAACCGTCTTTATAAGACTCTAAAAAACAAAATTCAGTCATTTTGACTAAAATGTTTTCAGACCTTTGGTGAACAAAATGCAGTTCTTTTGACTAAAAAAGGATTTTTAGACACTTGAAGACCAAAATACAGTCATTGTGACCCACATAGTTTTGTAGGCCATTGGAGACCAAATGCAGTTATCTTGTCTAAAACCGGCATTTTAAGACTCTAAAAGACAAAAATAGTCATTTTGACTAAAAAATGTTTTCAGACCTTTGGTGAACAAAATGCAGTTCTTTTGACTAAAAAAGGATTTTTAGACACTTGAAGACCAAAATACAGTCATTGTGACCCACAGTTTTGTAGGCCATTGGAGACCACATGCAGTTATCTTGTCTAAAACCGGCTTTTTAGGACTAAAAGACAAAAATACAGTCATTTTGACTTAAAAAAATGTCAGACCTTTGGTGACCAAATGCAGTTCTTTTGACTAAAAAAAAGGCTTTTTAGACACTTGAAGATTAAAATACAGTCATTGTGACCCACAGTTTTTCAGGCCATTGAAGACAAAATGCAGTTAGCTTGTCTAAACCGACTTTTTTAAGAATCTAAAAGACAAAAATATTCATTTTGACTAAATTTTTTTTCAGACCTTTGGTGACCAAATGCAGTTATTTTGACTAAAAAGGCTTTTTAGACAATTGGAGACCAAAATACTGAAAAAATATTTTCAGGCCATTAGAGACCAAATGCAGTTATCTTGTCTAAAACCGGCTTTTCAAGACTAAAAGACAAAAATACAGTCATTTTGACTTAAAATTTTTTTTCAGACCTTTGGTGACCAAATGCAGTTATTTTGACTAAAAAATATAGAGAGACCAAAATACAGTCATTTTGACCCAAAACATTTTTTCAGGCCATTGGAGACAAAATGCAGATTTCTTGTCTAAAACCGGCTTTTTAAGACTGTAAAAGACAAAAATACAGTCATTTAGACAAAAAAAACAATTTTCAGACCTTTGGTGACCAAATGCAGCTATTTTGACTATAAAAGGCTTTTTTCATACTTGGAGACCAAAACAGAGTCATTTTGACCAAAAAATTAAATTTCAGGCCATTGGAGAGCAAATGCAGTTATCGTGTCTAAGACTCTAAAAGACAAAAATACAGTCATTTTGACTAAAAAATGTTTTCAGACCTTTGGTGACCAAATGCAGTTCTTTTGACTAAAAAAGGCTTTTTAGACACTTGAAGACCAAAATACAGTCATTGTGACCCACATAGTTTTGTAGACCATTGGAGACCACATACAGTTATCTTGTCTAAAACCGGCTTTTTAAGACTAAAAGACAAAAATACAGTCATTTTGACTTAAAAAAAATTTTCAGACCTTTGGTGACCAAATGCAGTTCTTTTGACTAAAAAAAAGGCTTTTTAGACACTTGAAGACCAAAATACAGTCATTGTGACCCACAGTTTTTCAGGCCATTGAAGACAAAATGCAGTTATCTTGTCTAAACCGACTTTTTTAAGAATCTAAAAGACAAAAATAGTCATTTTGACTAAATTTTTTTTCAGACCTTTGGTGACCAAATGCAGTTATTTTGACTAAAAAAGGCTTTTTAGACAATTGGAGTCCAAAATACTGAAAAAATATTTTCAGGCCATTAGAGACCAAATGCAGTTATCTTGTCTAAAACCGGCTTTTTAAGACTAAAAGACAAAAATACAGTCATTTTGACTTAAAAAATTTTTTTCAGACCTTTGGTGACCAAATGCAGTTATTTTGACTAAAAAATATAGAGAGACCAAAATACAGTCATTTTGACCCAAAACATTTTTTGAGGCCATTGGAGACAAAATGCAGATTTCTTGTCTAAACCGGCTTTTTAAGACTGTAAAAGACATAAATACAGTCATTTAGACAAAAAACAATTTTCAGACCTTTGGTGACCAAATGCAGCTATTTTGACTAAAAAAGGCTTTTTTGATACTTGGAGACCAAAACAGAGTCATTTTGACCAAAAAATAAAATTTCAGGCCATTGGAGAGCAAATGCAGTTATCGTGTCTAATACAAGCGTTTTAAGACTTTAAAAGACATAAATACAGTCATTTTGACTAAAAGTTTTTTCACACCTTTGGTGATCAAATTAAGTTATTTTGACTAAAAAAGGCTTTTTAGACACTTGGAGACCAAAATAGAGTCATTTTGACCCAAAAATTTTTGCAGGCCATTAGTTACCAAATGCAGTTATCGTCTAAAACCGGCTTTTTAAGACTGTAAAAGACAAAAATACAGTTATTTTGACTAAATTTTTTCCAGACCTTTGGTGACCAAATGCAGTTATCTTGACGAAAAAAGGCTTTTTAGACAATTGGAGACCAAAATACAGTCATTTTGACTAAAAAATTTTTTTCAGGCCATTGGAGACCAAATGCAGTTATCTTGTCTAAAACCGGCCTTTTAAGACTAAAAGACAAAAATAAATTAATTTTGACTTAAAAATTTTTTTTCAGACCTTTGGTGACCAAATGCAGTTATTTTGACTAAAAAATATAGAGAGACCAAAATACAGTCATTTTGACCCCAAATATTTTTTCAGGCCATTGGAGACCAAATGCAGTTATCTTGTCTAAAACCGGCTTTTTAAGACTCTAAAGCCAAAAATACAGTCATTTTGACTAAAAAAGGCTTTTTAGACACTTGGAGACCAAAATACAGTCATTTTACCCAAAAAGTTTTTTCAGGCCATTGGAGACAAACTGCAGTTATCTTGCCTAAAACCGTCTTTATAAGACTCTAAAAAACAAAATACAGTCATTTTGACTAAAAAATGTTTTCAGACCTTTGGTGACCAAATGCAGTTCTTTTGACTAAAAAAGGCTTTTTAGACACTTGAAGACCAAAATACAGTCATTGTGACCCACATAGTTTTGTAGGCCATTGGAGACCACATGCAGTTATCTTGTCTAAAACCGGCTTTTTAAGACTAAAAGACAAAAATACAGTCATTTTGACTTAAAAAAAATGTCAGACCTTTGGTGACCAAATGCAGTTCTTTTGACTAAAAAAAAGGCTTTTTAGACACTTGAAGACCAAAATACAGTCATTGTGACCCACAGTTTTTCAGGCCATTGAAGACAAAATGCAGTTATCTTGTCTAAACCGACTTTTTTAAGAATCTAAAAGACAAAAATAGTCATTTTGACTAAATTTTTTTCAGACCTTTGGTGACCAAATGCAGTTATTTTGACTAAAAAAGGCTTTTTAGACAATTGGAGACCAAAATACTGAAAAAATATTTTCAGGCCATTAGAGACCAAATGCAGTTATCTTGTCTAAAACCGGCTTTTTAAGACTAAAAGACAAAAATACAGCCATTTTGACCTAAAATTTGTTTTTTCAGACCTTTGGTGACCAAATAGAGTTATTTTGACTAAAAAGGGCTTTTTATACACCTGGAGACAGAAATACAGTCATTTGGACCCCAAAAAAAATTCAGGCCATTGGAGACCAAATGCAACTGCATTGTCTAAAACCGGCTTTTTAAGACTCTTAAAGACAAAAATACAGTCATTTTGACTTAAAAATTTTTTCCAGACCTTTGGTGACCAAATACAGTTTTTTTGACTAAAAAGGCTTTTTAGACACTTGGAGACCAAAATACAGTCATTTTGACCCAAAAATTTTTTCAGGCCATTGGAGACCAAATGCAGTTATCTTGTCTAAAACTGGCTTTTTAAGACTAAAAGACAAAAATACAGTCATTTTGACTTAAAAAATTTTTTTCAGACCTTTGGTGACCAAATGCAGTTATTTTGACTAAAAAATATAGAGACCACAATACAGTAATTTTGACCAAAAACATTTTTTCAGGCCATTGGAGACAAAATGCAGATTTCTTGTCTAAAACTGGCTTTTTAAGACTGTCATTTAGACAAAAAATTTTTCAGACCTTTGGTGACCAAATGCAGCTATTTTGACTATAAAAGGCTTTTTTCATACTTGGAGACCAAAACAGAGTCGTTTTGACCAAAAAATAAAATTTCAGGCCATTGGAGAGCAAATGTAGTTATCGTGTCTAATACAAGCGTTTTAAGACTTTAAAAGACAAAAATACAGTCATTTTGACTAAAAGTTTTTTCACACCTTTGGTGATCAAATAAAGTTATTTTGACTAACAAAGGCTTTTTAGACACTTGGAGACCAAAATAGAGTCATTTTGACCAAAAACATTTTTTCAGGCCATTGGTTACCAAATGCAGTTATCGTCTAAAACCGGCTTTTTAAGACTGTAAAAGACAAAAATAGTTATTTTGACTAAATTTTTTTCCAGACCTTTGGTGACCAAATGCAGTTATTTTGACTAAAAAAGGCTTTTTAGACAATTGGAGACCAAAATACAGTCATTTTGACTCCCCAAAATTTTTTCAGGCCATTGGAGACAAAATGCAGTTATTTTGTCTAAACCGGCTTTATAAGAATCTAAAAGACAAAAATATTCATTTTGACTACATTTTTTTTCAGACCTTTGGTGACCAAATGCAGTTATTTTGACTAAAAAGGCTTTTTAAACAATTGGAGACCAAAATACAGTCATTTTGACCCCAATTTCTTTTTTCAGGCCATTGGAGACCAAATGCAGTTATCTTGTCTAAAACCGGCTTTTTAAGACTCTAAAAGCCAAAAATACAGTCATTTTGACTAAAAAATGATTTCCGACCTTTGGTGACCAAATGCAGTTCTTTTGACTAAAAAAGGCTTTTTAGACACTTGGAGACCAAAATACAGTCATTTTACCCAAAAAGTTTTTTCAGGCCATTGGAAACAAACTGCAGTTATCTTGCCTAAAACCGTCTTTATAAGACTCTAAAAAACAAAATTCAGTCATTTTGACTAAAATGTTTTCAGACCTTTGGTGAACAAAATGCAGTTCTTTTGACTAAAAAAGGATTTTTAGACACTTGAAGACCAAAATACAGTCATTGTGACCCACATAGTTTTGTAGGCCATTGGAGACCAAATGCAGTTATCTTGTCTAAAACCGGCATTTTAAGACTCTAAAAGACAAAAATAGTCATTTTGACTAAAAAATGTTTTCAGACCTTTGGTGAACAAAATGCAGTTCTTTTGACTAAAAAAGGATTTTTAGACACTTGAAGACCAAAATACAGTCATTGTGACCCACAGTTTTGTAGGCCATTGGAGACCACATGCAGTTATCTTGTCTAAAACCGGCTTTTTAGGACTAAAAGACAAAAATACAGTCATTTTGACTTAAAAAAATGTCAGACCTTTGGTGACCAAATGCAGTTCTTTTGACTAAAAAAAAGGCTTTTTAGACACTTGAAGATTAAAATACAGTCATTGTGACCCACAGTTTTTCAGGCCATTGAAGACAAAATGCAGTTAGCTTGTCTAAACCGACTTTTTTAAGAATCTAAAAGACAAAAATATTCATTTTGACTAAATTTTTTTTCAGACCTTTGGTGACCAAATGCAGTTATTTTGACTAAAAAGGCTTTTTAGACAATTGGAGACCAAAATACTGAAAAAATATTTTCAGGCCATTAGAGACCAAATGCAGTTATCTTGTCTAAAACCGGCTTTTCAAGACTAAAAGACAAAAATACAGTCATTTTGACTTAAAATTTTTTTTCAGACCTTTGGTGACCAAATGCAGTTATTTTGACTAAAAAATATAGAGAGACCAAAATACAGTCATTTTGACCCAAAACATTTTTTCAGGCCATTGGAGACAAAATGCAGATTTCTTGTCTAAAACCGGCTTTTTAAGACTGTAAAAGACAAAAATACAGTCATTTAGACAAAAAAAACAATTTTCAGACCTTTGGTGACCAAATGCAGCTATTTTGACTATAAAAGGCTTTTTTCATACTTGGAGACCAAAACAGAGTCATTTTGACCAAAAAATAAAATTTCAGGCCATTGGAGAGCAAATGCAGTTATCGTGTCTAAGACTCTAAAAGACAAAAATACATTCATTTTGACTAAAAAATGTTTTCAGACCTTTGGTGACCAAATGCAGTTCTTTTGACTAAAAAAGGCTTTTTAGACACTTGAAGACCAAAATACAGTCATTGTGACCCACATAGTTTTGTAGACCATTGGAGACCACATACAGTTATCTTGTCTAAAACCGGCTTTTTAAGACTAAAAGACAAAAATACAGTCATTTTGACTTAAAAAAAATTTTCAGACCTTTGGTGACCAAATGCAGTTCTTTTGACTAAAAAAAAGGCTTTTTAGACACTTGAAGACCAAAATACAGTCATTGTGACCCACAGTTTTTCAGGCCATTGAAGACAAAATGCAGTTATCTTGTCTAAACCGACTTTTTTAAGAATCTAAAAGACAAAAATAGTCATTTTGACTAAATTTTTTTTTCAGACCTTTGGTGACCAAATGCAGTTATTTTGACTAAAAAAGGCTTTTTAGACAATTGGAGTCCAAAATACTGAAAAAATATTTTCAGGCCATTAGAGACCAAATGCAGTTATCTTGTCTAAAACCGGCTTTTTAAGACTAAAAGACAAAAATACAGTCATTTTGACTTAAAAAATTTTTTTCAGACCTTTGGTGACCAAATGCAGTTATTTTGACTAAAAAATATAGAGAGACCAAAATACAGTCATTTTGACCAAAAACATTTTTTGAGGCCATTGGAGACAAAATGCAGATTTCTTGTCTAAACCGGCTTTTTAAGACTGTAAAAGACATAAATACAGTCATTTAGACAAAAAACAATTTTCAGACCTTTGGTGACCAAATGCAGCTATTTTGACTAAAAAAGGCTTTTTTGATACTTGGAGACCAAAACAGAGTCATTTTGACCAAAAAATAAAATTTCAGGCCATTGGAGAGCAAATGCAGTTATCGTGTCTAATACAAGCGTTTTAAGACTTTAAAAGACATAAATACAGTCATTTTGACTAAAAGTTTTTTCACACCTTTGGTGATCAAATTAAGTTATTTTGACTAAAAAAAGGCTTTTTAGACACTTGGAGACCAAAATAGAGTCATTTTGACCCAAAAAATTTTGCAGGCCATTAGTTACCAAATGCAGTTATCGTCTAAAACCGGCTTTTTAAGACTGTAAAAGACAAAAATACAGTTATTTTGACTAAATTTTTTCCAGACCTTTGGTGACCAAATGCAGTTATTTTGACGAAAAAAGGCTTTTTAGACAATTGGAGACCAAAATACAGTCATTTTGACTAAAAAATTTTTTCAGGCCATTGGAGACCAAATGCAGTTATCTTGTCTAAAACCGGCCTTTTAAGACTAAAAGACAAAAATACATTAATTTTGACTTAAAAATTTTTTTTCAGACCTTTGGTGACCAAATGCAGTTATTTTGACTTAAAAATATAGAGAGACCAAAATACAGTCATTTTGACCCAAAACATTTTTTCAGGCCATTGGAGACAAAATGCAGATTTCTTGTCTAAAACCGGCTTTTTAAGACTGTAAAAGACAAAAATACAGTCATTTAGACAAAAAAACAATTTTCAGACCTTTGGTGACCAAATGCAGCTATTTTGACTATAAAAGGCTTTTTTCATACTTGGAGACCAAAACAGAGTCATTTTGACCAAAAAATAAAATTTCAGGCCATTGGAGAGCAAATGCAGTTATCGTGTCTAATACAAGCGTTTTAAGACTTTAAAAGACAAAAATACAGTCATTTTGACTAAAGGTTTTTTCACACCTTTGGTGATCAAATAAAGTTATTTTGACTAAAAAAGGCTTTTTAGACACTTGGAGACCAAAATAGAGTCATTTTGACCAAAAACATTTTTTCAGGCCATTGGTTACCAAATGCAGTTATCGTCTAAAACCGGCTTTTTAAGACTGTAAAAGACAAAAATAGTTATTTTGACTAAATTTTTTTCCAGACCTTTGGTGACCAAATGCAGTTATTTTGACTAAAAAAGGCTTTTTAGACAATTGGAGACCAAAATACAGTCATTTTGACTCCCAAAAATTTTTCAGGCCATTGTAGACCAAATGCAGTTATCTTGTCTAAAACCGGCTTTTTAAGACTAAAAGACAAAAATACAGTCATTTTGACTTAAAAAAAATTTCAGACCTTTGGTGACCAAATGCAGTTATTTTGACTAAAAAAGGCTTTTTAGACACTTGAAGAACAAAATACAGTCATTTTGACCCAAATAGTTTTTTCAGGCCATTGAAGACAAAATGCAGTTATTTTGTCTAAACCGGCTTTATAAGAATCTAAAAGACAAAAATATTCATTTTGACTAAATTTTTTTTCAGACCTTTGGTGACCAAATGCAGTTATTTTGACTAAAAAGGCTTTTTAAACAATTGGAGACCAAAATACAGTCATTTTGACCCCAATTTCTTTTTTCAGGCCATTGGAGACCAAATGCAGTTATCTTGTCTAAAACCGGCTTTTTAAGACTCTAAAAGCCAAAAATACAGTCATTTTGACTAAAAAATGATTTCCGACCTTTGGTGACCAAATGCAGTTCTTTTGACTAAAAAAGGCTTTTTAGACACTTGGAGACCAAAATACAGTCATTTTACCCAAAAAGTTTTTTCAGGCCATTGGAAACAAACTGCAGTTATCTTGCCTAAAACCGTCTTTATAAGACTCTAAAAAACAAAATTCAGTCATTTTGACAAAAAAATGTTTTCAGACCTTTGGTGAACAAAATGCAGTTCTTTTGACTAAAAAAGGATTTTTAGACACTTGAAGACCAAAATACAGTCATTGTGACCCACCTAGTTTTGTAGGCCATTGGAGACCAAATGCAGTTATCTTGTCTAAAACCGGCATTTTAAGACTCTAAAAGACAAAAATAGTCATTTTGACTAAAAAATGTTTTCAGACCTTTGGTGAACAAAATGCAGTTCTTTTGACTAAAAAAGGATTTTTAGACACTTGAAGACCAAAATACAGTCATTGTGACCCACAGTTTTGTAGGCCATTGGAGACCACATGCAGTTATCTTGTCTAAAACCGGCATTTTAAGACTAAAAGACAAAAATACAGTCATTTTGACTTAAAAAATTTTTTCAGACCTTTGGTGACCAAATGCAGTTCTTTTGACTAAAAAAAAGGCTTTTTAGACACTTGAAGACCAAAATACAGTCATTGTGACCCACATTTTTTCAGGCCATTGAAGACAAAATGCAGTTATCTTGTCTAAACCGACTTTTTTAAGAATCTAAAAGACAAAAATATTCATTTTGACTACATTTTTTTTTCAGACCTTTGGTGACCAAATGCAGTTATTTTGACTAAAACCGGCTTTTTAAGACTAAAAGACAAAAATACAGTCATTTTGACTTAAAATTTTTTTTCAGACCTTTGGTGACCAAATGCAGTTATTTTGACTAAAAAATATAGAGAGACCAAAATACAGTCATTTTGACCCAAAACATTTTTTCAGGCCATTGGAGACAAAATGCAGATTTCTTGTCTAAAACCGGCTTTTTAAGACTGTAAAAGACAAAAATACAGTCATTTAGACAAAAAAAACAATTTTCAGACCTTTGGTGACCAAATGCAGCTATTTTGACTATAAAAGGCTTTTTTCATACTTGGAGACCAAAACAGAGTCATTTTGACCAAAAAATAAAATTTCAGGCCATTGGAGAGCAAATGCAGTTATCGTGTCTAAGACTCTAAAAGACAAAAATACAGTCATTTTGACTAAAAAATGTTTTCAGACCTTTGGTGACCAAATGCAGTTCTTTTGACTAAAAAAGGCTTTTTAGACACTTGAAGACCAAAATACAGTCATTGTGACCCACATAGTTTTGTAGACCATTGGAGACCACATGCAGTTATCTTGTCTAAAACCGGCTTTTTAAGACTAAAAGACAAAAATACAGTCATTTTGACTAAAAGTTTTTTCACACCTTTGGTGATCAAATAAAGTTATTTTGACTAACAAAGGCTTTTTAGACACTTGGAGACCAAAATAGAGTCATTTTGACCAAAAACATTTTTTCAGGCCATTGGTTACCAAATGCAGTTATCGTCTAAAACCGGCTTTTTAAGACTGTAAAAGACAAAAATAGTTATTTTGACTAAATTTTTTTCCAGACCTTTGGTGACCAAATGCAGTTATTTTGACTAAAAAAGGCTTTTTAGACAATTGGAGACCAAAATACAGTCATTTTGACTCCCCAAAATTTTTTCAGGCCATTGGAGACAAAATGCAGTTATTTTGTCTAAACCGGCTTTATAAGAATCTAAAAGACAAAAATATTCATTTTGACTAAATTTTTTTTCAGACCTTTGGTGACCAAATGCAGTTATTTTGACTAAAAAGGCTTTTTAAACAATTGGAGACCAAAATACAGTCATTTTGACCCCAATTTCTTTGTTCAGGCCATTGGAGACCAAATGCAGTTATCTTGTCTAAAACCGGCTTTTTAAGACTCTAAAAGCCAAAAATACAGTCATTTTGACTAAAAAATGATTTCCGACCTTTGGTGACCAAATGCAGTTCTTTTGACTAAAAAAGGCTTTTTAGACACTTGGAGACCAAAATACAGTCATTTTACCCAAAAAGTTTTTTCAGGCCATTGGAAACAAACTGCAGTTATCTTGTCTAAAACCGTCTTTATAAGACTCTAAAAAACAAAATTCAGTCATTTTGACTAAAATGTTTTCAGACCTTTGGTGAACAAAATGCAGTTCTTTTGACTAAAAAAGGATTTTTAGACACTTGAAGACCAAAATACTGTCATTGTGACCCACATAGTTTTGTAGGCCATTGGAGACCAAATGCAGTTATCTTGTCTAAAACCGGCATTTTAAGACTCTAAAAGACAAAAATAGTCATTTTGACTAAAAAATGTTTTCAGACCTTTGGTGAACAAAATGCAGTTCTTTTGACTAAAAAAGGATTTTTAGACACTTGAAGACCAAAATACAGTCATTGTGACCCACAGTTTTGTAGGCCATTGGAGACCACATGCAGTTATCTTGTCTAAAACCGGCTTTTTAGGACTAAAAGACAAAAATACAGTCATTTTGACTTAAAAAAATGTCAGACCTTTGGTGACCAAATGCAGTTCTTTTGACTAAAAAAAAGGCTTTTTAGACACTTGAAGATTAAAATACAGTCATTGTGACCCACAGTTTTTCAGGCCATTGAAGACAAAATGCAGTTATCTTGTCTAAACCGACTTTTTTAAGAATCTAAAAGACAAAAATATTCATTTTGACTAAATTTTTTTTCAGACCTTTGGTGACCAAATGCAGTTATTTTGACTAAAAAGGCTTTTTAGACAATTGGAGACCAAAATACTGAAAAAATATTTTCAGGCCATTAGAGACCAAATGCAGTTATCTTGTCTAAAACCGGCTTTTCAAGACTAAAAGACAAAAATACAGTCATTTTGACTTAAAATTTTTTTTCAGACCTTTGGTGACCAAATGCAGTTATTTTGACTAAAAAATATAGAGAGACCAAAATACAGTCATTTTGACCCAAAACATTTTTTCAGGCCATTGGAGACAAAATGCAGATTTCTTGTCTAAAACCGGCTTTTTAAGACTGTAAAAGACAAAAATACAGTCATTTAGACAAAAAACCAATTTTCAGACCTTTGGTGACCAAATGCAGCTATTTTGACTATAAAAGGCTTTTTTCATACTTGGAGACCAAAACAGAGTCATTTTGACCAAAAAATAAAATTTCAGGCCATTGGAGAGCAAATGCAGTTATCGTGTCTAAGACTCTAAAAGACAAAAATACAGTCATTTTGACTAAAAAATGTTTTCAGACCTTTGGTGACCAAATGCAGTTCTTTTGACTAAAAAAGGCTTTTTAGACACTTGAAGACCAAAATACAGTCATTGTGACCCACATAGTTTTGTAGACCATTGGAGACCACATGCAGTTATCTTGTCTAAAACCGGCTTTTTAAGACTAAAAGACAAAAATACAGTAATTTTGACTTAAAAAAAAATTTCAGACCTTTGGTGACCAAATGCAGTTCTTTTGACTAAAAAAAAGGCTTTTTAGACACTTGAAGACCAAAATACAGTCATTGTGACCCACAGTTTTTCAGGCCATTGAAGACAAAATGCAGTTATCTTGTCTAAACCGACTTTTTTAAGAATCTAAAAGACAAAAATAGTCATTATTTTTTTTCAGACCTTTGGTGACCAAATGCAGTTATTTTGACTAAAAAAGGCTTTTTAGACAATTGGAGTCCAAAATACTGAAAAAATATTTTCAGGCCATTAGAGACCAAATGCAGTTATCTTGTCTAAAACCGGCTTTTTAAGACTAAAAGACAAAAATACAGTCATTTTGACTTAAAAAAATTTTTTCAGACCTTTGGTGACCAAATGCAGTTATTTTGACTAAAAAATATAGAGAGACCAAAATACAGTCATTTTGACCCAAAACATTTTTTGAGGCCATTGGAGACAAAATGCAGATTTCTTGTCTAAACCGGCTTTTTAAGACTGTAAAAGACATAAATACAGTCATTTAGACAAAAAACAATTTTCAGACCTTTGGTGACCAAATGCAGCTATTTTGACTAAAAAAGGCTTTTTTGATACTTGGAGACCAAAACAGAGTCATTTTGACCAAAAAATAAAATTTCAGGCCATTGGAGAGCAAATGCAGTTATCGTGTCTAATACAAGCGTTTTAAGACTTTAAAAGACATAAATACAGTCATTTTGACTAAAAGTTTTTTCACACCTTTGGTGATCAAATTAAGTTATTTTGACTAAAAAAGGCTTTTTAGACACTTGGAGACCAAAATAGAGTCATTTTGACCCAAAAATTTTTGCAGGCCATTAGTTACCAAATGCAGTTATCGTCTAAAACCGGCTTTTTAAGACTGTAAAAGACAAAAATACAGTTATTTTGACTAAATTTTTTCCAGACCTTTGGTGACCAAATGCAGTTATTTTGACGAAAAAAGGCTTTTTAGACAATTGGAGACCAAAATACAGTCATTTTGACTAAAAAAATTTTTTCAGGCCATTGGAGACCAAATGCAGTTATCTTGTCTAAAACCGGCCTTTTAAGACTAAAAGACAAAAATACATTAATTTTGACTTAAAAATTTTTTTTCAGACCTTTGGTGACCAAATGCAGTTATTTTGACTAAAAAATATAGAGAGACCAAAATACAGTCATTTTGACCCCAAATATTTTTTCAGGCCATTGGAGACCAAATGCAGTTATCTTGTCTAAAACCGGCTTTTTAAGACTCTAAAGCCAAAAATACAGTCATTTTGACTAAAAAAGGCTTTTTAGACACTTGGAGACCAAAATACAGTCATTTTACCCAAAAAGTTTTTTCAGGCCATTGGAGACAAACTGCAGTTATCTTGCCTAAAACCGTCTTTATAAGACTCTAAAAAACAAAATACAGTCATTTTGACTAAAAAATGTTTTCAGACCTTTGGTGACCAAATGCAGTTCTTTTGACTAAAAAAGGCTTTTTAGACACTTGAAGACCAAAATACAGTCATTGTGACCCACATAGTTTTGTAGGCCATTGGAGACCACATGCAGTTATCTTGTCTAAAACCGGCTTTTTAAGACTAAAAGACAAAAATACAGTCATTTTGACTTAAAAAAAATGTCAGACCTTTGGTGACCAAATGCAGTTCTTTTGACTAAAAAAAAGGCTTTTTAGACACTTGAAGACCAAAATACAGTCATTGTGACCCACAGTTTTTCAGGCCATTGAAGACAAAATGCAGTTATCTTGTCTAAACCGACTTTTTTAAGAATCTAAAAGACAAAAATAGTCATTTTGACTAAATTTTTTTCAGACCTTTGGTGACCAAATGCAGTTATTTTGACTAAAAAAGGCTTTTTAGACAATTGGAGACCAAAATACTGAAAAAATATTTTCAGGCCATTAGAGACCAAATGCAGTTATCTTGTCTAAAACCGGCTTTTTAAGACTAAAAGACAAAAATACAGCCATTTTGACCTAAAATTTGTTTTTTCAGACCTTTGGTGACCAAATAGAGTTATTTTGACTAAAAAAGGCTTTTTATACACCTGGAGACAGAAATACAGTAATTTGGACCCCAAAAAAAATTCAGGCCATTGGAGACCAAATGCAACTGCATTGTCTAAAACCGGCTTTTTAAGACTCTTAAAGACAAAAATACAGTCATTTTGACTTAAAAAATTTTTCCAGACCTTTGGTGACCAAATACAGTTTTTTTGACTAAAAAGGCTTTTTAGACACTTGGAGACCAAAATACAGTCATTTTGACCCAAAAATTTTTTCAGGCCATTGGAGACCAAATGCAGTTATCTTGTCTAAAACTGGCTTTTTAAGACTAAAAGACAAAAATACAGTCATTTTGACTTAAAAAATTTTTTTCAGACCTTTGGTGACCAAATGCAGTTATTTTGACTAAAAAATATAGAGACCACAATACAGTCATTTTGACCAAAAACATTTTTTTCAGGCCATTGGAGACAAAATGCAGATTTCTTGTCTAAAACTGGCTTTTTAAGACTGTCATTTAGACAAAAAATTTTTCAGACCTTTGGTGACCAAATGCAGCTATTTTGACTATAAAAGGCTTTTTTCATACTTGGAGACCAAAACAGAGTCGTTTTGACCAAAAAATAAAATTTCAGGCCATTGGAGAGCAAATGTAGTTATCGTGTCTAATACAAGCGTTTTAAGACTTTAAAAGACAAAAATACAGTCATTTTGACTAAAAGTTTTTTCACACCTTTGGTGATCAAATAAAGTTATTTTGACTAACAAAGGCTTTTTAGACACTTGGAGACCAAAATAGAGTCATTTTGACCAAAAACATTTTTTCAGGCCATTGGTTACCAAATGCAGTTATCGTCTAAAACCGGCTTTTTAAGACTGTAAAAGACAAAAATAGTTATTTTGACTAAATTTTTTTCCAGACCTTTGGTGACCAAATGCAGTTATTTTGACTAAAAAAGGCTTTTTAGACAATTGGAGACCAAAATACAGTCATTTTGACTCCCCAAAATTTTTTCAGGCCATTGGAGACAAAATGCAGTTATTTTGTCTAAACCGGCTTTATAAGAATCTAAAAGACAAAAATATTCATTTTGACTAAATTTTTTTTCAGACCTTTGGTGACCAAATGCAGTTATTTTGACTAAAAAGGCTTTTTAAACAATTGGAGACCAAAATACAGTCATTTTGACCCCAATTTCTTTTTTCAGGCCATTGGAGACCAAATGCAGTTATCTTGTCTAAAACCGGCTTTTTAAGACTCTAAAAGCCAAAAATACAGTCATTTTGACTAAAAAATGATTTCCGACCTTTGGTGACCAAATGCAGTTCTTTTGACTAAAAAAGGCTTTTTAGACACTTGGAGACCAAAATACAGTCATTTTACCCAAAAAGTTTTTTCAGGCCATTGGAAACAAACTGCAGTTATCTTGCCTAAAACCGTCTTTATAAGACTCTAAAAAACAAAATTCAGTCATTTTGACTAAAATGTTTTCAGACCTTTGGTGAACAAAATGCAGTTCTTTTGACTAAAAAAGGATTTTTAGACACTTGAAGACCAAAATACAGTCATTGTGACCCACATAGTTTTGTAGGCCATTGGAGACCAAATGCAGTTATCTTGTCTAAAACCGGCATTTTAAGACTCTAAAAGACAAAAATAGTCATTTTGACTAAAAAATGTTTTCAGACCTTTGGTGAACAAAATGCAGTTCTTTTGACTAAAAAAGGATTTTTAGACACTTGAAGACCAAAATACAGTCATTGTGACCCACAGTTTTGTAGGCCATTGGAGACCACATGCAGTTATCTTGTCTAAAACCGGCTTTTTAGGACTAAAAGACAAAAATACAGTCATTTTGACTTAAAAAAATGTCAGACCTTTGGTGACCAAATGCAGTTCTTTTGACTAAAAAAAAGGCTTTTTAGACACTTGAAGATTAAAATACAGTCATTGTGACCCACAGTTTTTCAGGCCATTGAAGACAAAATGCAGTTAGCTTGTCTAAACCGACTTTTTTAAGAATCTAAAAGACAAAAATATTCATTTTGACTAAATTTTTTTTCAGACCTTTGGTGACCAAATGCAGTTATTTTGACTAAAAAGGCTTTTTAGACAATTGGAGACCAAAATACTGAAAAAATATTTTCAGGCCATTAGAGACCAAATGCAGTTATCTTGTCTAAAACCGGCTTTTCAAAACTAAAAGACAAAAATACAGTCATTTTGACTTAAAATTTTTTTTCAGACCTTTGGTGACCAAATGCAGTTATTTTGACTAAAAAATATAGAGAGACCAAAATACAGTCATTTTGACCCAAAACATTTTTTCAGGCCATTGGAGACAAAATGCAGATTTCTTGTCTAAAACCGGCTTTTTAAGACTGTAAAAGACAAAAATACAGTCATTTAGACAAAAAAAACAATTTTCAGACCTTTGGTGACCAAATGCAGCTATTTTGACTATAAAAGGCTTTTTTCATACTTGGAGACCAAAACAGAGTCATTTTGACCAAAAAATAAAATTTCAGGCCATTGGAGAGCAAATGCAGTTATCGTGTCTAATACAAGCGTTTTAAGACTTTAAAAGACAAAAATACAGTCATTTTGACTAAAGGTTTTTTCACACCTTTGGTGATCAAATAAAGTTATTTTGACTAAAAAAGGCTTTTTAGACACTTGGAGACCAAAATAGAGTCATTTTGACCAAAAACATTTTTTCAGGCCATTGGTTACCAAATGCAGTTATCGTCTAAAACCGGCTTTTTAAGACTGTAAAAGACAAAAATAGTTATTTTGACTAAATTTTTTTCCAGACCTTTGGTGACCAAATGCAGTTATTTTGACTAAAAAAGGCTTTTTAGACAATTGGAGACCAAAATACAGTCATTTTGACTCCCAAAAATTTTTCAGGCCATTGTAGACCAAATGCAGTTATCTTGTCTAAAACCGGCTTTTTAAGACTAAAAGACAAAAATACAGTCATTTTGACTTAAAAAAAATTTCAGACCTTTGGTGACCAAATGCAGTTATTTTGACTAAAAAAGGCTTTTTAGACACTTGAAGAACAAAATACAGTCATTTTGACCCAAATAGTTTTTTCAGGCCATTGAAGACAAAATGCAGTTATTTTGTCTAAACCGGCTTTATAAGAATCTAAAAGACAAAAATATTCATTTTGACTAAATTTTTTTTCAGACCTTTGGTGACCAAATGCAGTTATTTTGACTAAAAAGGCTTTTTAAACAATTGGAGACCAAAATACAGTCATTTTGACCCCAATTTCTTTTTTCAGGCCATTGGAGACCAAATGCAGTTATCTTGTCTAAAACCGGCTTTTTAAGACTCTAAAAGCCAAAAATACAGTCATTTTGACTAAAAAATGATTTCCGACCTTTGGTGACCAAATGCAGTTCTTTTGACTAAAAAAGGCTTTTTAGACACTTGGAGACCAAAATACAGTCATTTTACCCAAAAAGTTTTTTCAGGCCATTGGAAACAAACTGCAGTTATCTTGCCTAAAACCGTCTTTATAAGACTCTAAAAAACAAAATTCAGTCATTTTGACAAAAAAATGTTTTCAGACCTTTGGTGAACAAAATGCAGTTCTTTTGACTAAAAAAGGATTTTTAGACACTTGAAGACCAAAATACAGTCATTGTGACCCACCTAGTTTTGTAGGCCATTGGAGACCAAATGCAGTTATCTTGTCTAAAACCGGCATTTTAAGACTCTAAAAGACAAAAATAGTCATTTTGACTAAAAAATGTTTTCAGACCTTTGGTGAACAAAATGCAGTTCTTTTGACTAAAAAAGGATTTTTAGACACTTGAAGACCAAAATACAGTCATTGTGACCCACAGTTTTGTAGGCCATTGGAGACCACATGCAGTTATCTTGTCTAAAACCGGCATTTTAAGACTAAAAGACAAAAATACAGTCATTTTGACTTAAAAAATTTTTTCAGACCTTTGGTGACCAAATGCAGTTCTTTTGACTAAAAAAAAGGCTTTTTAGACACTTGAAGACCAAAATACAGTCATTGTGACCCACATTTTTTCAGGCCATTGAAGACAAAATGCAGTTATCTTGTCTAAACCGACTTTTTTAAGAATCTAAAAGACAAAAATATTCATTTTGACTACATTTTTTTTTCAGACCTTTGGTGACCAAATGCAGTTATTTTGACTAAAACCGGCTTTTTAAGACTAAAAGACAAAAATACAGTCATTTTGACTTAAAATTTTTTTTCAGACCTTTGGTGACCAAATGCAGTTATTTTGACTAAAAAATATAGAGAGACCAAAATACAGTCATTTTGACCCAAAACATTTTTTCAGGCCATTGGAGACAAAATGCAGATTTCTTGTCTAAAACCGGCTTTTTAAGACTGTAAAAGACAAAAATACAGTCATTTAGACAAAAAAAACAATTTTCAGACCTTTGGTGACCAAATGCAGCTATTTTGACTATAAAAGGCTTTTTTCATACTTGGAGACCAAAACAGAGTAATTTTGACCAAAAAATAAAATTTCAGGCCATTGGAGAGCAAATGCAGTTATCGTGTCTAAGACTCTAAAAGACAAAAATACAGTCATTTTGACTAAAAAATGTTTTCAGACCTTTGGTGACCAAATGCAGTTCTTTTGACTAAAAAAGGCTTTTTAGACACTTGAAGACCAAAATACAGTCATTGTGACCCACATAGTTTTGTAGACCATTGGAGACCACATGCAGTTATCTTGTCTAAAACCGGCTTTTTAAGACTAAAAGACAAAAATACAGTCATTTTGACTAAAAGTTTTTTCACACCTTTGGTGATCAAATAAAGTTATTTTGACTAACAAAGGCTTTTTAGACACTTGGAGACCAAAATAGAGTCATTTTGACCAAAAACATTTTTTCAGGCCATTGGTTACCAAATGCAGTTATCGTCTAAAACCGGCTTTTTAAGACTGTAAAAGACAAAAATAGTTATTTTGACTAAATTTTTTTCCAGACCTTTGGTGACCAAATGCAGTTATTTTGACTAAAAAAGGCTTTTTAGACAATTGGAGACCAAAATACAGTCATTTTGACTCCCCAAAATTTTTTCAGGCCATTGGAGACAAAATGCAGTTATTTTGTCTAAACCGGCTTTATAAGAATCTAAAAGACAAAAATATTCATTTTGACTAAATTTTTTTTCAGACCTTTGGTGACCAAATGCAGTTATTTTGACTAAAAAGGCTTTTTAAACAATTGGAGACCAAAATACAGTCATTTTGACCCCAATTTCTTTGTTCAGGCCATTGGAGACCAAATGCAGTTATCTTGTCTAAAACCGGCTTTTTAAGACTCTAAAAGCCAAAAATACAGTCATTTTGACTAAAAAATGATTTCCGACCTTTGGTGACCAAATGCAGTTCTTTTGACTAAAAAAGGCTTTTTAGACACTTGGAGACCAAAATACAGTCATTTTACCCAAAAAGTTTTTTCAGGCCATTGGAAACAAACTGCAGTTATCTTGTCTAAAACCGTCTTTATAAGACTCTAAAAAACAAAATTCAGTCATTTTGACTAAAATGTTTTCAGACCTTTGGTGAACAAAATGCAGTTCTTTTGACTAAAAAAGGATTTTTAGACACTTGAAGACCAAAATACTGTCATTGTGACCCACATAGTTTTGTAGGCCATTGGAGACCAAATGCAGTTATCTTGTCTAAAACCGGCATTTTAAGACTCTAAAAGACAAAAATAGTCATTTTGACTAAAAAATGTTTTCAGACCTTTGGTGAACAAAATGCAGTTCTTTTGACTAAAAAAGGATTTTTAGACACTTGAAGACCAAAATACAGTCATTGTGACCCACAGTTTTGTAGGCCATTGGAGACCACATGCAGTTATCTTGTCTAAAACCGGCTTTTTAGGACTAAAAGACAAAAATACAGTCATTTTGACTTAAAAAAATGTCAGACCTTTGGTGACCAAATGCAGTTCTTTTGACTAAAAAAAAGGCTTTTTAGACACTTGAAGATTAAAATACAGTCATTGTGACCCACAGTTTTTCAGGCCATTGAAGACAAAATGCAGTTATCTTGTCTAAACCGACTTTTTTAAGAATCTAAAAGACAAAAATATTCATTTTGACTAAATTTTTTTTCAGACCTTTGGTGACCAAATGCAGTTATTTTGACTAAAAAGGCTTTTTAGACAATTGGAGACCAAAATACTGAAAAAATATTTTCAGGCCATTAGAGACCAAATGCAGTTATCTTGTCTAAAACCGGCTTTTCAAGACTAAAAGACAAAAATACAGTCATTTTGACTTAAAATTTTTTTTCAGACCTTTGGTGACCAAATGCAGTTATTTTGACTAAAAAATATAGAGAGACCAAAATACAGTCATTTTGACCCAAAACATTTTTTCAGGCCATTGGAGACAAAATGCAGATTTCTTGTCTAAAACCGGCTTTTTAAGACTGTAAAAGACAAAAATACAGTCATTTAGACAAAAAACCAATTTTCAGACCTTTGGTGACCAAATGCAGCTATTTTGACTATAAAAGGCTTTTTTCATACTTGGAGACCAAAACAGAGTCATTTTGACCAAAAAATAAAATTTCAGGCCATTGGAGAGCAAATGCAGTTATCGTGTCTAAGACTCTAAAAGACAAAAATACAGTCATTTTGACTAAAAAATGTTTTCAGACCTTTGGTGACCAAATGCAGTTCTTTTGACTAAAAAAGGCTTTTTAGACACTTGAAGACCAAAATACAGTCATTGTGACCCACATAGTTTTGTAGACCATTGGAGACCACATGCAGTTATCTTGTCTAAAACCGGCTTTTTAAGACTAAAAGACAAAAATACAGTAATTTTGACTTAAAAAAAAATTTCAGACCTTTGGTGACCAAATGCAGTTCTTTTGACTAAAAAAAAGGCTTTTTAGACACTTGAAGACCAAAATACAGTCATTGTGACCCACAGTTTTTCAGGCCATTGAAGACAAAATGCAGTTATCTTGTCTAAACCGACTTTTTTAAGAATCTAAAAGACAAAAATAGTCATTATTTTTTTTCAGACCTTTGGTGACCAAATGCAGTTATTTTGACTAAAAAAGGCTTTTTAGACAATTGGAGTCCAAAATACTGAAAAAATATTTTCAGGCCATTAGAGACCAAATGCAGTTATCTTGTCTAAAACCGGCTTTTTAAGACTAAAAGACAAAAATACAGTCATTTTGACTTAAAAAATTTTTTTCAGACCTTTGGTGACCAAATGCAGTTATTTTGACTAAAAAATATAGAGAGACCAAAATACAGTCATTTTGACCCAAAACATTTTTTGAGGCCATTGGAGACAAAATGCAGATTTCTTGTCTAAACCGGCTTTTTAAGACTGTAAAAGACAAAAATACAGTCATTTAGACAAAAAAACAATTTTCAGACCTTTGGTGACCAAATGCAGCTATTTTGACTATAAAAGGCTTTTTTCATACTTGGAGACCAAAACAGAGTCATTTTGACCAAAAAATAAAATTTCAGGCCATTGGAGAGCAAATGCAGTTATCGTGTCTAATACAAGCGTTTTAAGACTTTAAAAGACATAAATACAGTCATTTTGACTAAAAGTTTTTTCACACCTTTGGTGATCAAATTAAGTTATTTTGACTAAAAAAGGCTTTTTAGACACTTGGAGACCAAAATAGAGTCATTTTGACCCAAAAATTTTTGCAGGCCATTAGTTACCAAATGCAGTTATCGTCTAAAACCGGCTTTTTAAGACTGTAAAAGACAAAAATACAGTTATTTTGACTAAATTTTTTCCAGACCTTTGGTGACCAAATGCAGTTATTTTGACGAAAAAAGGCTTTTTAGACAATTGGAGACCAAAATACAGTCATTTTGACTAAAAAATTTTTTTCAGGCCATTGGAGACCAAATGCAGTTATCTTGTCTAAAACCGGCCTTTTAAGACTAAAAGACAAAAATACATTAATTTTGACTTAAAAATTTTTTTTCAGACCTTTGGTGACCAAATGCAGTTATTTTGACTAAAAAATATAGAGAGACCAAAATACAGTCATTTTGACCCCAAATATTTTTTCAGGCCATTGGAGACCAAATGCAGTTATCTTGTCTAAAACCGGCTTTTTAAGACTCTAAAGCCAAAAATACAGTCATTTTGACTAAAAAAGGCTTTTTAGACACTTGGAGACCAAAATACAGTCATTTTACCCAAAAAGTTTTTTCAGGCCATTGGAGACAAACTGCAGTTATCTTGCCTAAAACCGTCTTTATAAGACTCTAAAAAACAAAATACAGTCATTTTGACTAAAAAATGTTTTCAGACCTTTGGTGACCAAATGCAGTTCTTTTGACTAAAAAAGGCTTTTTAGACACTTGAAGACCAAAATACAGTCATTGTGACCCACATAGTTTTGTAGGCCATTGGAGACCACATGCAGTTATCTTGTCTAAAACCGGCTTTTTAAGACTAAAAGACAAAAATACAGTCATTTTGACTTAAAAAAAATGTCAGACCTTTGGTGACCAAATGCAGTTCTTTTGACTAAAAAAAAGGCTTTTTAGACACTTGAAGACCAAAATACAGTCATTGTGACCCACAGTTTTTCAGGCCATTGAAGACAAAATGCAGTTATCTTGTCTAAACCGACTTTTTTAAGAATCTAAAAGACAAAAATAGTCATTTTGACTAAATTTTTTTCAGACCTTTGGTGACCAAATGCAGTTATTTTGACTAAAAAAGGCTTTTTAGACAATTGGAGACCAAAATACTGAAAAAATATTTTCAGGCCATTAGAGACCAAATGCAGTTATCTTGTCTAAAACCGGCTTTTTAAGACTAAAAGACAAAAATACAGCCATTTTGACCTAAAATTTGTTTTTTCAGACCTTTGGTGACCAAATAGAGTTATTTTGACTAAAAAAGGCTTTTTATACACCTGGAGACAGAAATACAGTAATTTGGACCCCAAAAAAAATTCAGGCCATTGGAGACCAAATGCAACTGCATTGTCTAAAACCGGCTTTTTAAGACTCTTAAAGACAAAAATACAGTCATTTTGACTTAAAAAATTTTTCCAGACCTTTGGTGACCAAATACAGTTTTTTTGACTAAAAAGGCTTTTTAGACACTTGGAGACCAAAATACAGTCATTTTGACCCAAAAATTTTTTCAGGCCATTGGAGACCAAATGCAGTTATCTTGTCTAAAACTGGCTTTTTAAGACTAAAAGACAAAAATACAGTCATTTTGACTTAAAAAATTTTTTTCAGACCTTTGGTGACCAAATGCAGTTATTTTGACTAAAAAATATAGAGACCACAATACAGTCATTTTGACCAAAAACATTTTTTCAGGCCATTGGAGACAAAATGCAGATTTCTTGTCTAAAACTGGCTTTTTAAGACTGTCATTTAGACAAAAAATTTTTCAGACCTTTGGTGACCAAATGCAGCTATTTTGACTATAAAAGGCTTTTTTCATACTTGGAGACCAAAACAGAGTCGTTTTGACCAAAAAATAAAATTTCAGGCCATTGGAGAGCAAATGTAGTTATCGTGTCTAATACAAGCGTTTTAAGACTTTAAAAGACAAAAATACAGTCATTTTGACTAAAAGTTTTTTCACACCTTTGGTGATCAAATAAAGTTATTTTGACTAACAAAGGCTTTTTAGACACTTGGAGACCAAAATAGAGTCATTTTGACCAAAAACATTTTTTCAGGCCATTGGTTACCAAATGCAGTTATCGTCTAAAACCGGCTTTTTAAGACTGTAAAAGACAAAAATAGTTATTTTGACTAAATTTTTTTCCAGACCTTTGGTGACCAAATGCAGTTATTTTGACTAAAAAAGGCTTTTTAGACAATTGGAGACCAAAATACAGTCATTTTGACTCCCCAAAATTTTTTCAGGCCATTGGAGACAAAATGCAGTTATTTTGTCTAAACCGGCTTTATAAGAATCTAAAAGACAAAAATATTCATTTTGACTAAATTTTTTTTCAGACCTTTGGTGACCAAATGCAGTTATTTTGACTAAAAAGGCTTTTTAAACAATTGGAGACCAAAATACAGTCATTTTGACCCCAATTTCTTTTTTCAGGCCATTGGAGACCAAATGCAGTTATCTTGTCTAAAACCGGCTTTTTAAGACTCTAAAAGCCAAAAATACAGTCATTTTGACTAAAAAATGATTTCCGACCTTTGGTGACCAAATGCAGTTCTTTTGACTAAAAAAGGCTTTTTAGACACTTGGAGACCAAAATACAGTCATTTTACCCAAAAAGTTTTTTCAGGCCATTGGAAACAAACTGCAGTTATCTTGCCTAAAACCGTCTTTATAAGACTCTAAAAAACAAAATTCAGTCATTTTGACTAAAATGTTTTCAGACCTTTGGTGAACAAAATGCAGTTCTTTTGACTAAAAAAGGATTTTTAGACACTTGAAGACCAAAATACAGTCATTGTGACCCACATAGTTTTGTAGGCCATTGGAGACCAAATGCAGTTATCTTGTCTAAAACCGGCATTTTAAGACTCTAAAAGACAAAAATAGTCATTTTGACTAAAAAATGTTTTCAGACCTTTGGTGAACAAAATGCAGTTCTTTTGACTAAAAAAGGATTTTTAGACACTTGAAGACCAAAATACAGTCATTGTGACCCACAGTTTTGTAGGCCATTGGAGACCACATGCAGTTATCTTGTCTAAAACCGGCTTTTTAGGACTAAAAGACAAAAATACAGTCATTTTGACTTAAAAAAATGTCAGACCTTTGGTGACCAAATGCAGTTCTTTTGACTAAAAAAAAGGCTTTTTAGACACTTGAAGATTAAAATACAGTCATTGTGACCCACAGTTTTTCAGGCCATTGAAGACAAAATGCAGTTAGCTTGTCTAAACCGACTTTTTTAAGAATCTAAAAGACAAAAATATTCATTTTGACTAAATTTTTTTTCAGACCTTTGGTGACCAAATGCAGTTATTTTGACTAAAAAGGCTTTTTAGACAATTGGAGACCAAAATACTGAAAAAATATTTTCAGGCCATTAGAGACCAAATGCAGTTATCTTGTCTAAAACCGGCTTTTCAAAACTAAAAGACAAAAATACAGTCATTTTGACTTAAAATTTTTTTTCAGACCTTTGGTGACCAAATGCAGTTATTTTGACTAAAAAATATAGAGAGACCAAAATACAGTCATTTTGACCCAAAACATTTTTTCAGGCCATTGGAGACAAAATGCAGATTTCTTGTCTAAAACCGGCTTTTTAAGACTGTAAAAGACAAAAATACAGTCATTTAGACAAAAAAAACAATTTTCAGACCTTTGGTGACCAAATGCAGCTATTTTGACTATAAAAGGCTTTTTTCATACTTGGAGACCAAAACAGAGTCATTTTGACCAAAAAATAAAATTTCAGGCCATTGGAGAGCAAATGCAGTTATCGTGTCTAAGACTCTAAAAGACAAAAATACAGTCATTTTGACTAAAAAATGTTTTCAGACCTTTGGTGACCAAATGCAGTTCTTTTGACTAAAAAAGGCTTTTTAGACACTTGAAGACCAAAATACAGTTATTGTGACCCACATAGTTTTGTAGACCATTGGAGACCACATACAGTTATCTTGTCTAAAACCGGCTTTTTAAGACTAAAAGACAAAAATACAGTCATTTTGACTTAAAAAAAATTTTCAGACCTTTGGTGACCAAATGCAGTTCTTTTGACTAAAAAAAAGGCTTTTTAGACACTTGAAGACCAAAATACAGTCATTGTGACCCACAGTTTTTCAGGCCATTGAAGACAAAATGCAGTTATCTTGTCTAAACCGACTTTTTTAAGAATCTAAAAGACAAAAATAGTCATTTTGACTAAATTTTTTTTCAGACCTTTGGTGACCAAATGCAGTTCTTTTGACTAAAAAAGGCTTTTTAGACAATTGGAGTCCAAAATACTGAAAAAATATTTTCAGGCCATTAGAGACCAAATGCAGTTATCTTGTCTAAAACCGGCTTTTTAAGACTAAAAGACAAAAATACAGTCATTTTGACTTAAAAAATTTTTTTCAGACCTTTGGTGACCAAATGCAGTTATTTTGACTAAAAAATATAGAGAGACCAAAATACAGTCATTTTGACCCAAAACATTTTTTGAGGCCATTGGAGACAAAATGCAGATTTCTTGTCTAAACCGGCTTTTTAAGACTGTAAAAGACATAAATACAGTCATTTAGACAAAAAACAATTTTCAGACCTTTGGTGACCAAATGCAGCTATTTTGACTAAAAAAGGCTTTTTTGATACTTGGAGACCAAAACAGAGTCATTTTGACCAAAAAATAAAATTTCAGGCCATTGGAGAGCAAATGCAGTTATCGTGTCTAATACAAGCGTTTTAAGACTTTAAAAGACATAAATACAGTCATTTTGACTAAAAGTTTTTTCACACCTTTGGTGATCAAATTAAGTTATTTTGACTAAAAAAAGGCTTTTTAGACACTTGGAGACCAAAATAGAGTCATTTTGACCCAAAAAATTTTGCAGGCCATTAGTTACCAAATGCAGTTATCGTCTAAAACCGGCTTTTTAAGACTGTAAAAGACAAAAATACAGTTATTTTGACTAAATTTTTTCCAGACCTTTGGTGACCAAATGCAGTTATTTTGACGAAAAAAGGCTTTTTAGACAATTGGAGACCAAAATACAGTCATTTTGACTAAAAAATTTTTTTCAGGCCATTGGAGACCAAATGCAGTTATCTTGTCTAAAACCGGCCTTTTAAGACTAAAAGACAAAAATACATTAATTTTGACTTAAAAATTTTTTTTCAGACCTTTGGTGACCAAATGCAGTTATTTTGACTTAAAAATATAGAGAGACCAAAATACAGTCATTTTGACCCAAAACATTTTTTCAGGCCATTGGAGACAAAATGCAGATTTCTTGTCTAAAACCGGCTTTTTAAGACTGTAAAAGACAAAAATACAGTCATTTAGACAAAAAAACAATTTTCAGACCTTTGGTGACCAAATGCAGCTATTTTGACTATAAAAGGCTTTTTTCATACTTGGAGACCAAAACAGAGTCATTTTGACCAAAAAATAAAATTTCAGGCCATTGGAGAGCAAATGCAGTTATCGTGTCTAATACAAGCGTTTTAAGACTTTAAAAGACAAAAATACAGTCATTTTGACTAAAAGTTTTTTCACACCTTTGGTGATCAAATAAAGTTATTTTGACTAAAAAAGGCTTTTTAGACACTTGGAGACCAAAATAGAGTCATTTTGACCAAAAACATTTTTTCAGGCCATTGGTTACCAAATGCAGTTATCGTCTAAAACCGGCTTTTTAAGACTGTAAAAGACAAAAATAGTTATTTTGACTAAATTTTTTTCCAGACCTTTGGTGACCAAATGCAGTTATTTTGACTAAAAAAGGCTTTTTAGACAATTGGAGACCAAAATACAGTCATTTTGACTCCCAAAAATTTTTCAGGCCATTGTAGACCAAATGCAGTTATCTTGTCTAAAACCGGCTTTTTAAGACTAAAAGACAAAAATACAGTCATTTTGACTTAAAAAAAATTTCAGACCTTTGGTGACCAAATGCAGTTATTTTGACTAAAAAAGGCTTTTTAGACACTTGAAGAACAAAATACAGTCATTTTGACCCAAATAGTTTTTTCAGGCCATTGAAGACAAAATGCAGTTATTTTGTCTAAACCGGCTTTATAAGAATCTAAAAGACAAAAATATTCATTTTGACTAAATTTTTTTTCAGACCTTTGGTGACCAAATGCAGTTATTTTGACTAAAAAGGCTTTTTAAACAATTGGAGACCAAAATACAGTCATTTTGACCCCAATTTCTTTTTTCAGGCCATTGGAGACCAAATGCAGTTATCTTGTCTAAAACCGGCTTTTTAAGACTCTAAAAGCCAAAAATACAGTCATTTTGACTAAAAAATGATTTCCGACCTTTGGTGACCAAATGCAGTTCTTTTGACTAAAAAAGGCTTTTTAGACACTTGGAGACCAAAATACAGTCATTTTACCCAAAAAGTTTTTTCAGGCCATTGGAAACAAACTGCAGTTATCTTGCCTAAAACCGTCTTTATAAGACTCTAAAAAACAAAATTCAGTCATTTTGACAAAAAAATATTTTCAGACCTTTGGTGAACAAAATGCAGTTCTTTTGACTAAAAAAGGATTTTTAGACACTTGAAGACCAAAATACAGTCATTGTGACCCACCTAGTTTTGTAGGCCATTGGAGACCAAATGCAGTTATCTTGTCTAAAACCGGCATTTTAAGACTCTAAAAGACAAAAATAGTCATTTTGACTAAAAAATGTTTTCAGACCTTTGGTGAACAAAATGCAGTTCTTTTGACTAAAAAAGGATTTTTAGACACTTGAAGACCAAAATACAGTCATTGTGACCCACAGTTTTGTAGGCCATTGGAGACCACATGCAGTTATCTTGTCTAAAACCGGCATTTTAAGACTAAAAGACAAAAATACAGTCATTTTGACTAAAAAAATTTTTTCAGACCTTTGGTGACCAAATGCAGTTCTTTTGACTAAAAAAAAGGCTTTTTAGACACTTGAAGACCAAAATACAGTCATTGTGACCCACATTTTTTCAGGCCATTGAAGACAAAATGCAGTTATCTTGTCTAAACCGACTTTTTTAAGAATCTAAAAGACAAAAATATTCATTTTGACTACATTTTTTTTTCAGACCTTTGGTGACCAAATGCAGTTATTTTGACTAAAACCGGCTTTTTAAGACTAAAAGACAAAAATACAGTCATTTTGACTTAAATTTTTTTTTCAGACCTTTGGTGACCAAATGCAGTTATTTTGACTAAAAAATATAGAGAGACCAAAATACAGTCATTTTGACCCAAAACATTTTTTCAGGCCATTGGAGACAAAATGCAGATTTCTTGTCTAAAACCGGCTTTTTAAGACTGTAAAAGACAAAAATACAGTCATTTAGACAAAAAAAACAATTTTCAGACCTTTGGTGACCAAATGCAGCTATTTTGACTATAAAAGGCTTTTTTCATACTTGGAGACCAAAACAGAGTAATTTTGACCAAAAAATAAAATTTCAGGCCATTGGAGAGCAAATGCAGTTATCGTGTCTAAGACTCTAAAAGACAAAAATACAGTCATTTTGACTAAAAAATGTTTTCAGACCTTTGGTGACCAAATGCAGTTCTTTTGACTAAAAAAGGCTTTTTAGACACTTGAAGACCAAAATACAGTCATTGTGACCCACATAGTTTTGTAGACCATTGGAGACCACATGCAGTTATCTTGTCTAAAACCGGCTTTTTAAGACTAAAAGACAAAAATACAGTCATTTTGACTAAAAGTTTTTTCACACCTTTGGTGATCAAATAAAGTTATTTTGACTAACAAAGGCTTTTTAGACACTTGGAGACCAAAATAGAGTCATTTTGACCAAAAACATTTTTTCAGGCCATTGGTTACCAAATGCAGTTATCGTCTAAAACCGGCTTTTTAAGACTGTAAAAGACAAAAATAGTTATTTTGACTAAATTTTTTTCCAGACCTTTGGTGACCAAATGCAGTTATTTTGACTAAAAAAGGCTTTTTAGACAATTGGAGACCAAAATACAGTCATTTTGACTCCCCAAAATTTTTTCAGGCCATTGGAGACAAAATGCAGTTATTTTGTCTAAACCGGCTTTATAAGAATCTAAAAGACAAAAATATTCATTTTGACTAAATTTTTTTTCAGACCTTTGGTGACCAAATGCAGTTATTTTGACTAAAAAGGCTTTTTAAACAATTGGAGACCAAAATACAGTCATTTTGACCCCAATTTCTTTGTTCAGGCCATTGGAGACCAAATGCAGTTATCTTGTCTAAAACCGGCTTTTTAAGACTCTAAAAGCCAAAAATACAGTCATTTTGACTAAAAAATGATTTCCGACCTTTGGTGACCAAATGCAGTTCTTTTGACTAAAAAAGGCTTTTTAGACACTTGGAGACCAAAATACAGTCATTTTACCCAAAAAGTTTTTTCAGGCCATTGGAAACAAACTGCAGTTATCTTGTCTAAAACCGTCTTTATAAGACTCTAAAAAACAAAATTCAGTCATTTTGACTAAAATGTTTTCAGACCTTTGGTGAACAAAATGCAGTTCTTTTGACTAAAAAAGGATTTTTAGACACTTGAAGACCAAAATACTGTCATTGTGACCCACATAGTTTTGTAGGCCATTGGAGACCAAATGCAGTTATCTTGTCTAAAACCGGCATTTTAAGACTCTAAAAGACAAAAATAGTCATTTTGACTAAAAAATGTTTTCAGACCTTTGGTGAACAAAATGCAGTTCTTTTGACTAAAAAAGGATTTTTAGACACTTGAAGACCAAAATACAGTCATTGTGACCCACAGTTTTGTAGGCCATTGGAGACCACATGCAGTTATCTTGTCTAAAACCGGCTTTTTAGGACTAAAAGACAAAAATACAGTCATTTTGACTTAAAAAAATGTCAGACCTTTGGTGACCAAATGCAGTTCTTTTGACTAAAAAAAAGGCTTTTTAGACACTTGAAGATTAAAATACAGTCATTGTGACCCACAGTTTTTCAGGCCATTGAAGACAAAATGCAGTTATCTTGTCTAAACCGACTTTTTTAAGAATCTAAAAGACAAAAATATTCATTTTGACTAAATTTTTTTTCAGACCTTTGGTGACCAAATGCAGTTATTTTGACTAAAAAGGCTTTTTTAGACAATTGGAGACCAAAATACTGAAAAAATATTTTCAGGCCATTAGAGACCAAATGCAGTTATCTTGTCTAAAACCGGCTTTTCAAGACTAAAAGACAAAAATACAGTCATTTTGACTTAAAATTTTTTTTCAGACCTTTGGTGACCAAATGCAGTTATTTTGACTAAAAAATATAGAGAGACCAAAATACAGTCATTTTGACCCAAAACATTTTTTCAGGCCATTGGAGACAAAATGCAGATTTCTTGTCTAAAACCGGCTTTTTAAGACTGTAAAAGACAAAAATACAGTCATTTAGACAAAAAACCAATTTTCAGACCTTTGGTGACCAAATGCAGCTATTTTGACTATAAAAGGCTTTTTTCATACTTGGAGACCAAAACAGAGTCATTTTGACCAAAAAATAAAATTTCAGGCCATTGGAGAGCAAATGCAGTTATCGTGTCTAAGACTCTAAAAGACAAAAATACAGTCATTTTGACTAAAAAATGTTTTCAGACCTTTGGTGACCAAATGCAGTTCTTTTGACTAAAAAAGGCTTTTTAGACACTTGAAGACCAAAATACAGTCATTGTGACCCACATAGTTTTGTAGACCATTGGAGACCACATGCAGTTATCTTGTCTAAAACCGGCTTTTTAAGACTAAAAGACAAAAATACAGTAATTTTGACTTAAAAAAAAATTTCAGACCTTTGGTGACCAAATGCAGTTCTTTTGACTAAAAAAAAGGCTTTTTAGACACTTGAAGACCAAAATACAGTCATTGTGACCCACAGTTTTTCAGGCCATTGAAGACAAAATGCAGTTATCTTGTCTAAACCGACTTTTTTAAGAATCTAAAAGACAAAAATAGTCATTATTTTTTTCAGACCTTTGGTGACCAAATGCAGTTATTTTGACTAAAAAAGGCTTTTTAGACAATTGGAGTCCAAAATACTGAAAAAATATTTTCAGGCCATTAGAGACCAAATGCAGTTATCTTGTCTAAAACCGGCTTTTAAGACTAAAAGACAAAAATACAGTCATTTTGACTTAAAAAAATTTTTTCAGACCTTTGGTGACCAAATGCAGTTATTTTGACTAAAAAATATAGAGAGACCAAAATACAGTCATTTTGACCCAAAACATTTTTTGAGGCCATTGGAGACAAAATGCAGATTTCTTGTCTAAACCGGCTTTTTAAGACTGTAAAAGACAAAAATACAGTCATTTAGACAAAAAAACAATTTTCAGACCTTTGGTGACCAAATGCAGCTATTTTGACTATAAAAGGCTTTTTTCATACTTGGAGACCAAAACAGAGTCATTTTGACCAAAAAATAAAATTTCAGGCCATTGGAGAGCAAATGCAGTTATCGTGTCTAATACAAGCGTTTTAAGACTTTAAAAGACATAAATACAGTCATTTTGACTAAAAGTTTTTTCACACCTTTGGTGATCAAATTAAGTTATTTTGACTAAAAAAGGCTTTTTAGACACTTGGAGACCAAAATAGAGTCATTTTGACCCAAAAATTTTTGCAGGCCATTAGTTACCAAATGCAGTTATCGTCTAAAACCGGCTTTTTAAGACTGTAAAAGACAAAAATACAGTTATTTTGACTAAATTTTTTCCAGACCTTTGGTGACCAAATGCAGTTATTTTGACGAAAAAAGGCTTTTTAGACA
>NW_028119832.1:5000-7500 GCF_965119305.1 Pelophylax lessonae
CGGAGGGGGAGAACCGACCCCGGACGCGGGAGCCTCCGGCGGCCGGGGAGGCAGCGGGCGTCGAGCCGCGATTCAGCCGCGTATTACCGCAGCCTCGGCGGACGGAACTTGCGGTTTTTACCGGCCGATATCTCCGGACCCCTGGGCGAGGGGGGGTTCGAGCTCCGCGTTTTACGTGGCCAGGGGGGCGGGCGAGGTCCCCGAAAAATTTGGGGTCCCTGGCTGGAAGCGGAGGGGGAGAACCGACCCCGGACGCGGGAGCCTCCGGCGGCCGGGGAGGCAGCGGGCGTCGAGCCGCGATTCAGCCGCGTATTACCGCAGCCTCGGCGGACGGAACTTGCGGTTTTTACCGGCCGATATCTCCGGACCCCTGGGCGAGGGGGGGGTTCGAGCTCCGCGTTTTACGTGGCCAGGGGGGCGGGCGAGGTCCCTGAAAAATTTGGGGTCCCTGGCTGGAAGCGGAGGGGGAGAACCGACCCCGGACGCGGGAGCCTCCGGCGGCCGGGGAGGCAGCGGGCGTCGAGCCGCGATTAAGCCGCGGCTTGCCGCAGCCTCGGCGGACGGAACTTGCGGGTTTTACCGGTCGATATCTCCGGAACCGTAGGCGGCAGGGACACGAAACTCGGTGGGCCGGGGGTCGGGGACCCCCTCTAGGCGAGGTGCGAGTTTGGGGTCCCTGGACCCAAGGGGTCACGAGATAATTTTTCCGGAGGCCCCCCTCGAGGGTGCGGGTCGAGGCCGCCGCCGGCTATACCCCCCGGTGGTCAAAAAGTCGAAAAAGTCCGAGGGGGGGACGTCGGCTCCCGCGCCAGGGCGACCGGCCGCGAAACGGCACCTCGCGCCATGCTGGCCGGGATTCCCAAGCTGGCCGGCGGGACTTTGCCGTTTTTCCGGCCGCGAAACGGCACCTCGCGCCATGCTGGCCGGGCAACCCAAGCTCGCCGCCGGGAGCCTTTGCGGTGGCCGGGGACGCCGCGAGCGGTGTGCCGCGATCTAGCCGGGTCCTGCCGCAGCCTCGGCGGACGGAACTTGCGGTTTTTACCGGTCTATATCTCCGGGACCGTAGGCGGCCGGGACGCGAAACTCGGTGGGCCGGGGGTCCAGGACCCCCTCTAGATCCGGTGCAAGTCTGGGGTCTCTGGGTGCAACGGGCGAGGAGCGGCGGGCTCCCGAATACCGGCGGTCCCCTGCCGGGGACGCTGCGGGCGTCGAGCCGCGATTTAGCCGCGGATTCCCGCAGCCTCGGCGGATGGAACTTGCGGTTTTTACCGGTCGATATCTCCGGACCCCGGGGCGAGGGGGGGGTTCGAGCTCCGCGTTTTACGTGGCCAGGGGGCCGGGCGAGGTCCCTGAAAAATTTGGGGTCCCTAGCTGGAAGCGGAGGGGGAGAACCGGCCCCGGACGCGGGAGCCCCCGGCGGCCGGGGAGGCAGCGGGCGTCGAGCCGCGATTAAGCCGCGGCTTGCCGCAGCCCCGGCGGACGGAGCTTGCGGTTTTTACCGGTCGATATCTCCGGAACCGTAGGCGGCAGGGACACGAAACTCGGTGGGCCGGGGGTCGGGGACCCCCTCTAGGTGAGGTGCGAGTTTGGGGTCCCTGGACCAAAGGGGTCACGAGATAATTTTTCCGGAGGCCCCCCTCGAGGGTGCGGGTCGAGGCCGCCGCCGGCTATACCCCCCGGTGGTCAAAAAGTCGAAAAAGTCCGAGGGGGGGACGTCGGCTCCCGCGCCAGGGCGACCGGCCGCGAAACGGCACCTCGCGCCATGCTGGCCGGGATTCCCAAGCTGGCCGGCGGGACTTTGCCGTTTTTCCGGCCGCGAAACGGCACCTCGCGCCATGCTGGCCGGGACTCCCAAGCTGGCCGGCGGGACTTTGCCGTTTTTCCGGCCGCGAAACGGCACCTCGCGCCATGCTGGCCGGGATTCCCAAGCTGGCCGGCGGGACTTTGCCGTTTTTCCGGCCGCGAAACGGCACCTCGCGCCATGCTGGCCGGGACTCCCAAGCTGGCCGGCGGGACTTTGCCGTTTTTCCGGCCGCGAAACGGCACCTCGCGCCATGCTGGCCGGGATTCCCAAGCTGGCCGGCGGGACTTTGCCGTTTTTCCGGCCGCGAAGCGGCACCTCGCGCCATGCTGGCCGGGCAACCCAAGCTCGCCGCCGGGAGCCTTTGCGGTGGCCGGGGACGCCGCGAGCGGTGTGCCGCGATCTAGCCGGGTCCTGCCGCAGCCTCGGCGGACGGAACTTGCGGGTTTTACCGGTCGATATCTCCGGAACCGTAGGCGGCAGGGACACGAAACTCGGTGGGCCGGGGGTCGGGGACCCCCTCTAGGCGAGGTGCGAGTTTGGGGTCCCTGGACCCAAGGGGTCACGAGATAATTTTTCCGGAGGCCCCCCTCGAGGGTGCGGGTCGAGGCCGCCGCCGGCTATACCCCCCGGTGGTCAAAAAGTCGAAAAAGTCCGAGGGGGGGGACGTCGGCTCCCGCGCCAGGGCGACCGGCCGCG
>NW_028119832.1:17500-20000 GCF_965119305.1 Pelophylax lessonae
ACCCCGGACGCGGGAGCCTCCGGCGGCCGGGGAGGCAGCGGGCGTCGAGCCGCGATTAAGCCGCGGCTTGCCGCAGCCTCGGCGGACGGAACTTGCGGGTTTTACCGGTCGATATCTCCGGAACCGTAGGCGGCAGGGACACGAAACTCGGTGGGCCGGGGGTCGGGGACCCCCTCTAGGCGAGGTGCGAGTTTGGGGTCCCTGGACCCAAGGGGTCACGAGATAATTTTTCCGGAGGCCCCCCTCGAGGGTGCGGGTCGAGGCCGCCGCCGGCTATACCCCCCGGTGGTCAAAAAGTCGAAAAAGTCCGAGGGGGGGACGTCGGCTCCCGCGCCAGGGCGACCGGCCGCGAAACGGCACCTCGCGCCATGCTGGCCGGGATTCCCAAGCTGGCCGGCGGGACTTTGCCGTTTTTCCGGCCGCGAAACGGCACCTCGCGCCATGCTGGCCGGGCAACCCAAGCTCGCCGCCGGGAGCCTTTGCGGTGGCCGGGGACGCCGCGAGCGGTGTGCCGCGATCTAGCCGGGTCCTGCCGCAGCCTCGGCGGACGGAACTTGCGGTTTTTACCGGTCTATATCTCCGGGACCGTAGGCGGCCGGGACGCGAAACTCGGTGGGCCGGGGGTCCAGGACCCCCTCTAGATCCGGTGCAAGTCTGGGGTCTCTGGGTGCAACGGGCGAGGAGCGGCGGGCTCCCGAATACCGGCGGTCCCCTGCCGGGGACGCTGCGGGCGTCGAGCCGCGATTTAGCCGCGGATTCCCGCAGCCTCGGCGGATGGAACTTGCGGTTTTTACCGGTCGATATCTCCGGACCCCGGGGCGAGGGGGGGGTTCGAGCTCCGCGTTTTACGTGGCCAGGGGGCCGGGCGAGGTCCCTGAAAAATTTGGGGTCCCTAGCTGGAAGCGGAGGGGGAGAACCGGCCCCGGACGCGGGAGCCCCCGGCGGCCGGGGAGGCAGCGGGCGTCGAGCCGCGATTAAGCCGCGGCTTGCCGCAGCCCCGGCGGACGGAGCTTGCGGTTTTTACCGGTCGATATCTCCGGAACCGTAGGCGGCAGGGACACGAAACTCGGTGGGCCGGGGGTCGGGGACCCCCTCTAGGTGAGGTGCGAGTTTGGGGTCCCTGGACCAAAGGGGTCACGAGATAATTTTTCCGGAGGCCCCCCTCGAGGGTGCGGGTCGAGGCCGCCGCCGGCTATACCCCCCGGTGGTCAAAAAGTCGAAAAAGTCCGAGGGGGGGACGTCGGCTCCCGCGCCAGGGCGACCGGCCGCGAAACGGCACCTCGCGCCATGCTGGCCGGGATTCCCAAGCTGGCCGGCGGGACTTTGCCGTTTTTCCGGCCGCGAAACGGCACCTCGCGCCATGCTGGCCGGGACTCCCAAGCTGGCCGGCGGGACTTTGCCGTTTTTCCGGCCGCGAAACGGCACCTCGCGCCATGCTGGCCGGGATTCCCAAGCTGGCCGGCGGGACTTTGCCGTTTTTCCGGCCGCGAAACGGCACCTCGCGCCATGCTGGCCGGGACTCCCAAGCTGGCCGGCGGGACTTTGCCGTTTTTCCGGCCGCGAAACGGCACCTCGCGCCATGCTGGCCGGGATTCCCAAGCTGGCCGGCGGGACTTTGCCGTTTTTCCGGCCGCGAAGCGGCACCTCGCGCCATGCTGGCCGGGCAACCCAAGCTCGCCGCCGGGAGCCTTTGCGGTGGCCGGGGACGCCGCGAGCGGTGTGCCGCGATCTAGCCGGGTCCTGCCGCAGCCTCGGCGGACGGAACTTGCGGGTTTTACCGGTCGATATCTCCGGAACCGTAGGCGGCAGGGACACGAAACTCGGTGGGCCGGGGGTCGGGGACCCCCTCTAGGCGAGGTGCGAGTTTGGGGTCCCTGGACCCAAGGGGTCACGAGATAATTTTTCCGGAGGCCCCCCTCGAGGGTGCGGGTCGAGGCCGCCGCCGGCTATACCCCCCGGTGGTCAAAAAGTCGAAAAAGTCCGAGGGGGGGGACGTCGGCTCCCGCGCCAGGGCGACCGGCCGCGAAACGGCACCTCGCGCCATGCTGGCCGGTCCCCCCAAGCTGGCCGCCGGGACTCTGCCGTTTTCCGGCCGCGCGCCATGCTGGCCGGGCTTCCCAAGCTGGCCGGGGGGACTTTGCCGTTTTTCCGGCCGCGAAACGGCACCCCGCGCCATGCTGGCCGGTCCACCCAAGCTGGCCGGCGGGACTCTGCCGTTTTCCGGCCGCGCGCCATGCTGGCCGGGCTTCCCAAGCTGGCCGGCGGGACTTTGCCGTTTTTCCGGCCGCGAAACGGCACCCCGCGCCATGCTGGCCGGGCTTCCCAAGCTGGCCGGCGGGACTTTGCCGGTTTCCGGCCGCGCGCCATGCTGGCCGGGCTTCCCAAGCTGGCCGGCGGGACTTTGCCGTTTTCCGGCCGCGCGCCATGCTGGCCGGGCTTCCCAAGCTGGCCGGCGGGACTTTGCCGTTTATCCGGCCGCGAAACGGCACCCCGCGCCATG
>NW_028119832.1:47500-52500 GCF_965119305.1 Pelophylax lessonae
GACTGTGAGGACACCTGAAGTAGACCCTTCCCAAGGGGTCAGCGGGGCTCCTGCGAGTGGGGCAGAAGTGATCCAAGTGAGGCAAGAAAGCCCGGTTGTGGGGGGAGATTTAGGTGTCCAAGGGGGAGCGGTTGGTCCGGCACCAGAGGATGCTCCTGGTTTAGTGTTGGGGGCACCACAGGAAGCAGAGTTATTATCAGCCCTGAGGGGCGGTAAGTCATTTGCTCATGTGGCTGGGGCCACGGTGGGCTTAGGTCCAATATATGAGCAATATGGCACCCACACCTTCAGGCATCCACCTGGCACATATGGGGCGAATCTATGGTCCCGTGGGACGGGTGGGCCAGAGCGGCGCCGCCGCAACGTGGTCCAGCTCAGGTGGCAGGGTAGGGGTCAATGCCCGTCTCGGGGGGAGGTAGTGGATATGATTCTAGGTATGGGTTTCAAGGTGGCGGAGATATTTGCAGTCATCCATCCACACGGTACCTCAGAGTTTGATGTGAGCTTTTTAACCCCTGTGCTAATGGAGCTTTTTTTCACACGTTATGGGGTCTTGAGAACTCACGTCATGTGGAGAGACTTCCGTGTCATCCCGATCTCAAGGCAGGAGGAGGTAAAGTTAGTGACCATACTTGTACGGAATGAATCTCTCCCTCAGGAGGATATTGCGACCTGGCTGGGGAGGTTTGGCCAGTTGCAGGCACCCCTGAGAAAGAAATTGGATGAGAGGGGGATCTGGACAGGGGCATGGACGGTACCTGTGAAATTAGGCAGAAGGGGACTCACAATTTCACACATCCCGGCCAGTAGTTTCATTGGCCGAGACCGTATTCTTGCCTTTTATCAGGGACAGCCCCGCCTCTGTTTCAAGTGTGGCTGCCCCACACACTTCAGTGCAGATTGCGGTGAGCTGAAGTGTGTAAGGTGCAATGGGGTAGGCCATACTTCAGAAAACTGCCGTCTGATAATGTGCAACCTATGTGGGGAGATGGGGCACCCTTTTAGTAGATGCCCTAAGGCCTTCAGGGGATATACCCCAGGTGACTGTGGGGCACGTGCTCCGGGGACTCCTGGTGCTCATGAGGCTTCTGGGGCTCGTGGGTCTCAGGCGGCTCCGGAGGCTAGGACGGATGAGGCTGGTGCCTCGGCTGCTGTCCCTGTGCCAGTGGTGCGGAAGAAGACGGCATCCAAGTTGAAGAGGGCAGAGAAAAGGGAGGCAAGTAGGGCAGAGCAAGAGGCAGAAATAAACAAAATACCCAGGGATGTTGTAAGTCAGACTAAACCTGTCCCAGTCCCTCGCAGGATGGTATTAGGGAAAAATCTGAGTGTGGTGGGCCCTGATCCACCTATCGTTCTTCCTTCCCCTGGGGTGTTGGCCCCAACATCTGGTGGGGTGGATCGCCCTTCCCCTCCTATCCCGGTGCTGAGGGTTGGCCCAGCTGAGGCTCTGGCTCCTGCTGTAGCCCTAAGTTCTGTGGCGGTTCCCCTTTCTCCTTCTGTTCCCCCTTCCCCACTTCAAGCTCCGCCTCTCCCTCAGCGCACTTCGGTGTCCTTGAGGGCACGGGCAGGTAATCTGCCTGAAGTGATCTCCCAAGGGTCCCATAAGGGACCTGGTCACCAGGGCGCATCCCAGGGAGCGACTAAACGCTCCAGGGGTGAGGCTCAGGAAGGTATTGGGGCTTCCAGTGAGGAGGGCCCCAGTAAACGGAGAGAGGATGGGTGGAATACCGCCAAGAAAAAGAAAAAGAAAAAAACAAAGAATATTGAGCCAGCTGCTGTGGTTCAGGGTGATAGGTTGTATGAGGAGAGGCAGGCTCAAGCCCAACAAACTCTTGCCCTCATCAACCGTTTTGGTATCCTCTCCGATTCGGAGGAGGACGGTATGGTTTAGGATTGTGTTTGTAAAGACAGAGTATTACTACCTTAATTATTAAGTATGGCTGTACCCGCGCCAATCCGGCTGGTGACCATTAATGTTGCCAGTATTCGGTCTACTGCGGCTCGTTTCATGGCCTTTGATTTTCTCAGCCGTGTTGAAGCTGAAATTTTATTTTTGCAAGAGACCTGGTTGGCTACTATTGCGGACATGCATCTGGCAAAAAGGGAATGGAGATATGGTCCTTCCCTCTGGTCTCTTGCGGCCGAGCCGTGTAGTGGTGTTGCGGTCCTTTTCAAAACCGGTTCGGTGGCTTGCCGACGAGTAATTGAGGTAGAAATCGGAAGATGTATGGTGGTGGACGCTGTTGTGGGAGGTCAATTCCTGCGCCTTATTAATTTTTATGGGCCTCAGTCCAAGAGGGGCAGGAAGGAACTTCTCACGGCGGTCAAACCCTACCTTTTTACATCCCAGCAGGTCGTCTTCGGTGGTGACTTTAACACCATCACTAGGCCCAAGGACAGGGCAGGTACCGGAGGCCCTCTGGGATATGATAGCATTTTTTTGAATAGCATAGTGAGGGACGCCGGGTTGGTGGATGTGCATGTTCGCAATTTCCCCAACCACACAGGGTTCACTTTTTCCAGAGGTAATAGTAGGAGTAGAATAGATAGGTTTTTTTTGAAGGGGGACTCCATCTTTGCAGGCCCAGAGTTGCAAGTGGTGGAGTTCTCTGATCACAATTTGGTTTCCATAACTCTGAACATTGCTGAGACTCCTCAGAAGGGTCGGGGCTTATGGCGTCTGAGTGAGACGCTATTGGAGGATCCTGATGTCAAGAAAGACTTTGAGGAGTTCTACGCGGATCAGGCTTCACTCCTTGAGAGTGGCTGCTCCCGCCGGGAATGGTGGGAAGCAGTGAAGAAGAGGTCGGAGGGCTTTTTCCGCACTGCCTCAAAGTATAAGGCTATGTCTCGGTACCAGACCTACCAGAGGTTGCGAAGGCAATTAGATCGCCTCGTATCCTTGGGAGGTCCTCAGGAACAGATCTCTAGTCTAAAACTTCGCCTGAGGGAATGTCAGTATGACCGTCTCGCCTCCTTGGTCCTCGAGAGGGATTATGGGAAGTTCTGCTCCCCGGATCCCTTTGTGAATTGCAGGGAGGCGGTGAGTTCGAAGGTCGTACATGGCCTGAAGGATGCCTCGGGAAACCTGGTCAGGTCCAGACCTGGGATCCTGGGCATTGTCAGAGCCCACTTTTCGGACATCCTGAAGGCGAAGCAGTTGGATATGGAGAAGACCAGGTTGTTCCTTGATGCGACTCCCCTGCAAGGGGGGTTTGATTTTCCCGAATCTTTGACAGCTGAAATTTCAGTGCTGGAAGTGGAGCAGGCTATCGACTCATTGTCATCTAAAAAGTCGCCGGGGCCGGATGGGCTCACGGCTGAATTCTATAAAACCTTCAAGAGTCTCTTGGCTCCTCATCTTGTGGAGGTGTTCAGGGAATGTTTGGCTGAAGGCCTGCTTCCTCCCTCGATGAGAAGGTCAGCACTAATTTTACTTTCAAAGAAAAAAGATCCGTATCAGATTGAGAACTGGCGTCCAATTGCCCTTCTCAATACTGACAGAAAGCTGTTGGCAAAGATACTCTTTTGGCGTTTGTCGGCGGTTGCTGACAAAGTATTGTCGGTTGCGCAGCACTGTACAATTCCCGGCCGAAGCACTTTTAGTGCTGTCCTATGCGTCCGGGAGGCTGTGGAGAGGTGCAGGGCGAGTGGTGATCGGCAATACTTGCTGGCGTTAGACCAGGCCAAAGCCTTTGATCGGGTGAACCACGAGTACCTGTGGCTTCTGTTGGAGAAATACGGCCTACCGGGGAGGTTTATAAATTGGCTTCAAGTTTTGTACAGAGGGGCAGTGAGCTTCTCTCTTGTCAATGGTTGGGTAGGTGTGCCCTTTCCTGTTGACTCTGGGGTCCGGCAGGGTTGCCCGTTGAGCCCCCTTCTTTATGTCTTTGCGGTGGATCCATTTGTGAGAAGGTTAAACTGCGGGCAGCTGAGGGGGGTCTTGATGGAGCCAGGCGGTGGCCCGGAGTTGACGGTGAAGGTAGTGGCCTACGCTGACGATGTCTCGGTTGTAGTGTCAAGTGAGGAGGAAGCCCGGTTTGTGGAATCACAGATCGGCGACTACTCCGAGGCATCCAGTTCCCTTGTGAACTGGGATAAGAGCGAAGCCTTTTGGATGGGGAAGGAAGGGGAGCAGTTCCCGCTTCCGGACGTGTTCCCCGAGCCTCAGGCTGAAATTAGAGTGTTGGGCATCCTATTTGGCCAGGGGGATTACCCCAAGAAAAATTGGGAGAGTAGGCTGGTGGGTGCCTCCCGGAAGGTTTCTGCCTGGAAAGGCTGGAAACTAACCTTAAGGGAAAGGGTAAGCCTAATCAAAAAATACCTTTTGCCTGAGTTTTTGTACATCAGCTATGTGTGTATCTTGCCAACAGCTCTCTTTGCTAGGGTCACTGGCCTGTTCTTCCTGCTGTTGTGGGGGAATAGGCTAAACCTGATAAAAAGGGAAGTCACGTTTTTGCAGAGACGGTCAGGGGGATTAGATATGGTCCATCCGGTGGTGTTTTTCATCACCATTTTTGTAAAATTTAACCTCCAGTCCCTGTTTAGGGACGAGCCGTCTCTGTGGGAACGGTCATGTAAGGACTGGTTGCTGCTGTTCCTGAGAGAGTGGGAGGGTGGGGGGAGGCCGGGTGATCTGAGAAGATCGCGAGGTTATCTCCCCTCTTATGTCCCACAAGCATTAAAGGTGCTCAGACAGTGGCGGATATCTGCTCTTGAGGTCGGATCCACTGGTCGGCGTGAGCTGTATCAGAGGGTCCTGGCCTCAGACTTTTTGAAACCATTGTCGGTCAGAGATTGCCCTGAAACGGTCCTCCGGGAGGGACTAGCCCTCTTGAATTCTTCCAGAATTCCTGGTAAGTTTTGGGACCTTGCATGGCGGGCCTTCCATGGAAGGCTCTACGTTCGTGCAAACCTGAAATACAGGAACCTAGCGGACAGGGGTTGTCCGCGTCCTGAATGTGGGGGGGCACTAGAGACCATGGACCATTTTTTGGTCC
>NW_028119831.1:0-98510 GCF_965119305.1 Pelophylax lessonae
CTTCCCTTCACATTGTACATTTCCATCATCCTTCCCTTCACATCTTACATTTCCATCATCCTTCCCTTCACATCGTACATTTCCATCCTCCTTCCCTTCACATCGTACATTTCCATCCTCCTTCCCTTCACATCGTACATTTCCATCATCCTTCCCTTCACATCGTACATTTCCATCATCCTTCCCTTCACATCGTACATTTCCATCATCCTTCCCTTCACATCGTACATTTCCATCCTCCTTCCCTTCACATCGTACATTTCCATCCTCCTTCCCTTCACATTGTACATTTCCATCATCCTTCCCTTCACATTGTACATTTCCATCCTCCTTCCCTTCACATCGTACATTTCCATCCTCCTTCCCTTCACATTGTACATTTCCATCCTCCTTCCCTTCACATCGTACATTTCCATCATCCTTCCCTTCACATCGTACATATCCATCATCCTTCCCTTCACATTGTACATTTCCATCATCCTTCCCTTCACATCGTACATTTCCATCCTTCTTCCCTTCACATCGTACATTTCCATCATCCTTCCCTTCACATCGTACATTTCCATCCTTCTTCCCTTCACATCGTACATTTCCATCATCCTTCCCTTCACATCGTACATTTCCATCATCCCTCCCTTCACATCGTACATTTCCATCATCCCTCCCTTCACATCTTACATTTCCATCATCCCTCCCTTCACATCGTACATTTCCATCCTCCTTCCCTTCACATCGTACATTTCCATCCTCCTTCCCTTCACATCGTACATTTCCATCATCCTTCCCTTCACATTGTACATTTCCATCATCCTTCCCTTCACATCGTACATTTCCATCATCCTTCCCTTCACATCGTACATTTCCATCATCCTTCCCTTCACATCGTACATTTCCATCCTTCTTCCCTTCACATCGTACATTTCCATCCTCCTTCCCTTCACATCGTACATTTCCATCCTCCTTCCCTTCACATCGTACATTTCCATCCTTCTTCCCTTCACATTGTACATTTCCATCATCCTTCCCTTCACATCGTACATTTCCATCCTTCTTCCCTTCACATCGTACATTTCCATCATCCTTCCCTTCACATCGTACATTTCCATCATCCTTCCCTTCACATCGTACATTTCCATCATCCTTCCCTTCACATCGTACATTTCCATCCTCCTTCCCTTCACATCGTACATTTCCATCCTTCTTCCCTTCACATCGTACATTTCCATCATCCTTCCCTTCACATCGTACATTTCCATCATCCTTCCCTTCACATCGTACATTTCCATCCTCCTTCCCTTCACATCGTACATTTCCATCCTTCTTCCCTTCACATCGTACATTTCCATCATCCTTCCCTTCACATTGTACATTTCCATCCTCCTTCCCTTCACATCGTACATTTCCATCCTCCTTCCCTTCACATTGTACATTTCCATCCTCCTTCCCTTCACATCGTACATTTCCATCATCCTTCCCTTCACATCGTACATATCCATCATCCTTCCCTTCACATCGTACATTTCCATCATCCTTCCCTTCACATCGTACATTTCCATCCTTCTTCCCTTCACATCGTACATTTCCATCATCCTTCCCTTCACATCGTACATTTCCATCCTTCTTCCCTTCACATCGTACATTTCCATCATCCTTCCCTTCACATCGTACATTTCCATCATCCCTCCCTTCACATCGTACATTTCCATCATCCTTCCCTTCACATCGTACATTTCCATCATCCTTCCCTTCACATCGTACATTTCCATCATCCTTCCCTTCACATCGTACATTTCCATCCTTCTTCCCTTCACATCGTACATTTCCATCCTCCTTCCCTTCACATCGTACATTTCCATCCTCCTTCCCTTCACATCGTACATTTCCATCCTTCTTCCCTTCACATTGTACATTTCCATCATCCTTCCCTTCACATCGTACATTTCCATCCTTCTTCCCTTCACATCGTACATTTCCATCATCCTTCCCTTCACATCGTACATTTCCATCATCCTTCCCTTCACATCGTACATTTCCATCATCCTTCCCTTCACATCGTACATTTCCATCCTCCTTCCCTTCACATCGTACATTTCCATCCTTCTTCCCTTCACATCGTACATTTCCATCCTCCTTCCCTTCACATCGTACATTTCCATCATCCTTCCCTTCTTGGAACTCCATCACAATACAAGAGGTGCTGCAGCAGGTGCAGGATAAAGCGACCCCTGAATCCTTTACCCTCAACCCAGTGGCAAACTCTGACCATAGATGTATATGGAACCTATGATTAGGAGTAAAGGTCACCATATGAAGGTGCTGTATTGCCTGCTGGCATATAGAGCAAAAGTATATTATTATATATAAAGAACAATCCAACTTCCGATCATCCATCACATGGAGGGACTGTCCCCATAGCTCTCAATCATCCATCACATGGAGGGACTGTCCCCATAGTTCCCAATCATCCATCACACGGAGGGACTGTCCCCATAGCTCTCAATCATCCATCACATGGAGGGACTGTCCCCATAGCTCTCAATCATCCATCACATGGAGGGACTGTCCTCATATCTCTCAATCATCCATCACATGGAGGGACTGTCCTCATAGCTCTCAATCATCCATCACATGGAGGGACTGTCCTCATATCTCTCAATCATCCATCACATGGAGGGACTGTCCTCATAGCTCTCAATCATCCATCACATGGAGGGACTGTCCCCATAGCTCTCAATCATCCATCACATGGGGGCACTGCCCTTATAGTTCCCAATCATCCATCACATGGAGGCACTGTCCTCATAGTTCCCAATCATCCATCACATGGAGGGACTGTCCCCATAGCTCTCAATCATCCATCACATGGAGGGACTGTCCTCATAGTTCCCAATCATTCATCACATGGAGGGACTGTCCCCATAGCTCTCAATCATCCATCACATGGAGGGACTGTCCTCATAGTTCCCAATCATTCATCACATGGAGGGACTGTCCTCATAGCTCTCAATCATCCATCACATGGAGGCACTGTCCCCATAGCTCTCAATCATCCATCATATGGGGGCACTGTCCCCATAGCTCTCAATCATCCATCACATGGAGAGACTGTCCTCATAGCTCTCAATCATCCATCACATGGAGGGACTGTCCTCATATCTCTCAATCATCCATCACATGGAGGGACTGTCCCCATAGCTCTCAATCATCCATCACATGGAGAGACTGTCCACATAGCTCTCAATCATCCATCACATGGAGAGACTGTCCTCATAGCTCTCAATCATCCATCACATGGAGGGACTGTCCTCATAGCTCTCAATCATCCATCACATGGAGGGACTGTCCTCATAGTTCCCAATCATTCATCACATGGAGGGACTGTCCTCATAGCTCTCAATCATCCATCACATGGAGGGACTGTCCCCATAGCTCTCTATCATCCATCACATGGGGGCACTGTCCTCATAGCTCTCAATCATCCATCACATGGGGGCACTGTCCTCATAGTTCCCAATCATCCATCACATGGAGAGACTGTCCTCATAGTTCCCAATCATCCATCACATGGAGGGACTGTCCCCATAGCTCTCAATCATCCATCACATGGAGGGACTGTCCCCATAGCTCTTAATCATCCATCACATGGGGGCACTGTCCCCATAGCTCTCAATCATCCATCATATGGGGGCACTGTCCCCATAGCTCTCAATCATCCATCACATGGAGGGACTGTCCTCATAGTTCCCAATCATTCATCACATGGAGGGACTGTCCCCATAGCTCTCAATCATCCATCACATGGAGGGACTGTCCCCATAGCTCTCAATCATCCATCACATGGAGGGACTGTCCTCATAGTTCCCAATCATTCATCACATGGAGGGACTGTCCCCATAGCTCTCAATCATCCATCACATGGAGGGACTGTCCCCATAGCTCTCAATCATCCATCACATGGAGGGACTGTCCTCATAGTTCCCAATCATTCATCACATGGAGGGACTGTCCCCATAGCTCTCAATCATCCATCACATGGAGAGACTGTCCTCATAGTTCCCAATCATCCATCACATGGAGGGACTGTCCCCATAGCTCTCAATCATCCATCACATGGAGGGACTGTCCCCATAGCTCTCAATCATCCATCACATGGAGGGACTGTCCTCATAGTTCCCAATCATTCATCACATGGAGGGACTGCCCCCATTACTCTCAATCATCCATCACATGGGGGCACTGTCCCCATAGCTCTCAATCATCCATCACATGGGGGCACTGTCCCTTTCCTGGAACCTCTTTCCTACTCTAATCCAAACAAAAATCTTTGGACGGCTGCACTCCTAATATAAAATCCAAAAAAGCCTTAATTCATCAGAAATACACAGATTTACAGACAGGGGTGGGAAGAGACCGACGCGTTTCACACTGAAAACGTACTTTCTCAATACCAAAATTATAACCCTGCTGTACACACCTAACTGACCAATCACATCGTATCTCAGGGGCGGAATTAGCGGGTGAGCCTGCTGTACACACCTAACTGACCAATCACATCGTATCTCAGGGGCGGAATTAGCGGGTGAGCCTGCTGTACACACCTAACTGACCAATCACATCGTATCTCAGGGGCAGAATTAGCGGGTGAGCCTGCTGTACACACCTAACTGACCAATCACATCGTATCTCAGGGGCGGAATTAGCGGGTGAGCCTGCTGTACACACCTAACTGACCAATCACATCGTATCTCAGGGGCGGAATTAGCGGGTGAGCCAGTTTCTATGATAAGATACATTTATACCAAAATATTCAGAAATAATCCGCAGCTGAAAACAAAAAAGGAAATGAATTCGGAGAAGAATAAAGGTTCAGTGTTATTAGTGTGTACCCCACAGTTCAGTGTTATTGGTGGGGTATCCCAAGGTTCAGTGTTATTAGTGGATACCCCATGGTTCAGTGTTATTAGTGGATACCCCATGGTTCAGTGTTATTAGTGGATACCCCATGGTTCAGTGTTATTAGTGGATACCCCAAGGTTCAGTGTTATTAGTGGTGTACCCCCCAAGGTTCAGTGTTATTAGTGAGGTACCCCATGGTTCAGTGTTATTAGTGGGTACCCCATGGTTCAGCATTATTAGTTTATACCCCACAGTTCAGTGTTATTGGTGGGGTATCCCAAGGTTCAGTGTTATTAGTGGATACCCCATGGTTCAGTGTTATTAGTGGATACCCCAAGGTTCAGTGTTATTAGTGGTGTACCCCCCAAGGTTCAGTGTTATTAGTGAGGTACCCCATGGTTCAGTGTTATTAGTGGGTACCCCAAGGTTCAGTGTTATTAGTGGGTACCCCATGGTTCAGCATTATTAGTTTATACCCCACAGTTCAGTGTTATTGGTGGGGTATCCCAAGGTTCAGTGTTATTAGTGGATACCCCAAGGTTCAGTGTTATTAGTGGATACCCCATGGTTCAGTGTTATTAGTGGGTACCCCAAGGTTCAGTGTTATTAGTTGTGTACCCCAAGGTTCAGTGTTATTAGTGGATACCCCAAGGTTCAGCATTATTAGTGGATACCCCAAGGTTCAGTGTTATTAGTTGTGTACCCCAAGGTTCAGTGTTATTAGTTGTGTACCCCAAGGTTCAGTGTTATTAGTGGATACCCCAAGGTTCAGCATTATTAGTGTATACCCCATGGTTCAGTGTTATTAGTGGATACCCCAAGGTTCAGTGTTATTGGTGGGGTATCCCAAGGTTCAGTGTTATTAGTGGATATCCCAAGGTTCAGTGTTATTAGTGGATACCCCATGGTTCAGTGTTATTAGTGGATACCCCAAGGTTCAGTGTTATTAGTGGGTACCCCAAGGTTCAGCATTATTAGTGTATACCCCATGGTTCAGCATTATTAGTGGATACCCCAAGGTTCAGTGTTATTAGTTGTGTACCCCAAGGTTCAGTGTTATTAGTGGATATCCCAAGGTTCAGTGTTATTAGTGGATATCCCAAGGTTCAGTGTTATTAGTGGTGTACCCCAAGGTTCAGTATTTTTAGTGGTGTACCCCAAGGTTCATTGTTAGTGGTTCCCCCCAAGGTTCAGAGTTATTAATGGGGTACCCTAAACTTCAGTGGTATTTGATGTGTACCCCAAGGTTCAGTATTATTAGTGGTGAACCCCACGGATCAGTGTTGTTAGTGGATACCCCAAGGTTCCGTGATATTAGTGAGGTACCCCAAGGTTCAGTGTTATTAGTGGTGTACGCTAAGGTTCAGTGTTTTTAGTTGTGTACCCCAAGGTTCAGTGTTATTAGTGGGGTACACAAAGGTTCAGTTTTATTATTGGTGAATCCCACGGATCAATGTTATTAGTGAGGTACCCCAAGGTTCATGTTATTAGTGTAAAAGTAGGTGTGTACCGCGCTCAGGAAAATTATATATATATATATTAACTGAAATATCTGTGAACTTCAATGCAGCTGTTCAAAATGGTAGTGACCAAATGTATTAAAGTGCAGTGCAAATACAGCGCAAAGATCAGTGAAAAAACTAAAATGTCAATATTGGATTTCTAGAAGCTGTTCATAAATTGTGGTAACCCAAAATTCACAAATGCAAGAAAAATATATCACAGCGCAAACTAATAGTGAATCATAAGCAAAATAATTAAGGTTCTACTAAAATAAAAACTCATAAAGTGCACCGTGCAAATATGTGCAAAAGAGGCTGGAGTGTAAAAACCATGTAAACATATGCAATAATAAATAAGGTGCCAGTCCAGATAAAATAGTTCTTTAAGATCTCAATAGATGGTATAATATAAACAGTCTCAAAAATGGGTCCCACGAAAGTGCTGGAGTGCCAGGAAGAAAGTGCACAAATATGCAATCTTTTTCGGTGCAGTGAGCAAGTGCCGGTCCTCCCCCTTGGGTGTTCACTTACCGGACAATGATGACCCCTATGCCGTATAGCTATAGAGATCGACAGAGCTTATGTCCTAGTAAGGAACCGACTGTCAAACTCCTCCAAGCCAGATGTATCTCCGCCGGTGTAAATACCCCGATACATGTATTGGAGAAAAGGATGCTCACATAGTGTAAATCCGAAAAAAAGGTATTTATTGTGCAAATGTTAAAAAACAAACTCACATTTCGTTGCTGTTATTAAGGCGTATATTGCAAAGATCTCATCCTTCCTGGTAGCTGGTGCCGCTTGAACGCCCCGTGGTTACGGCGTGCGTTCCACCGCACCGGAAGTGACGTAACGCTAAGACGTAGACCGGAATTGCGTCGACGCGTTTCGCCCTCCTCTTCCGGGCGTTTTCGCAGACGTATTTCCGGTCTGCGGCGATGGGCAGTGTTTATGTATTTCTCCATCTAATTAGCAAGTGACGAACTTCCTGTTCCTGATGGGTGTATACGGCTTCATCTCTACCCAACAGGAAGTAATGGAGCCGCCATATTTCTATTACCTCAACTTCGAAATGAACATATACAAACATAAAATCAATAGAAAATCAATGAAATAAGGGCCAAAATTTTGCAAGTGTGCAACTTATATATACATCGGGACACCTATATACCTGTCAACGAGCATGGTATTGGTTTTAAGGGCAACAATCAACAATAAATTATCAACATCAAAAACATGAAGTGTGTAAATTGTCAGTTCTCATAGCACACATTTCCATTTTTTTAGTAATAATTACCATTAAAATGATGTGACAATTAAAGAGGAATGGAATATTAAGTAAAAAATAGTAGATAATAGTATATTGCACTAATTCAATATTCCATTAAAATTTACGTTGTAAGATACATAAAATATATGTAAAAGATAAGCATTGAAAATTATGTATTTAAAAAGTATATATATTTAAAAGGTATAAAAGAGCGTAGGGAACTGACTGGAAATCTGTGTTACCAGTTTGACAGAAAACAGTTTAGGTCGAATTCCACATTCAATCCTTCAGGCTGCATAGTTTTTAGTAAAAAGATCCATTTGCCCTCATTCTGTGAACTTCCCTGTTTCATATTACCTCCCCTCCAATTGGGTTTTATTCTGTCAATCCCACAAAATTTTAAAACTGAGGGGTCTTTATTGTGTACCATTCTGAAATGGTTAGACAAACTATGTTTTCTGAAACCGGTTTTTATATTTGTTACGTGTTCCCTTAGACGTGTCCTTAACTCACGAGTTGTGCGACCCACATATTGGAGTTTGCATGGACACTCCAATAGATATGTTACATGGGTGGACATGCACCAAATGAATTTGTCTATTTTGAAGCTTTTTCCTCTACTAGTGGATGTGAATTGTGTGGTTTTGCGGGTTCTGTGTTTTGATGTTTTGCATATTACACAACGCCCACATGTGAAAAAAAAGTTTGGTCTAAAAATGTTTGCATGGCTTTAGGTGGGTTTACTACGTTCTTGGCTAGTTTATTTCTCAAAGTTTTGGGTTACCACAATTTATGAACAGCTTCTAGAAATCCAATATTGACATTTTAGTTTTTTCACTGATCATGTTATTAGTGGTGTACCCCAAGGTTCAGTGTTATTAGTGAGGTACCCCAAGGTTCATGTTATTAGTGGGGTACCCCAAGGTTCGTGTTATTAGTGGTGTACCCCAAGGTTCATGTTATTAGTGGTGTACCCCAAGGTTCATGTTATTAGTGGTGTACCCCAAGGTTCATGTTATTAGTGATGTACTCCAAGGTTCAGTGTTATTAGTGATGTACTCCAAGGTTCATGTTATTAGTGGTGTACCCCAAGGTTCGTGTTATTAGTGGTGTACCCCAAGGTTCATGTTATTAGTGGTGTACCCCAAGGTTCATGTTATTAGTGGTGTACCCCAAGGTTCATGTTATTAGTGATGTACTCCAAGGTTCAGTGTTATTAGTGATGTACTCCAAGGTTCATGTTATTAGTGGGGTACTCCAAGGTTCATGTTATTAGTGGTGTACCCCAAGGTTCGTGTTATTAGTGGTGTACCCCAAGGTTCGTGTTATTAGTGGTGTACCCCAAGGTTCATGTTATTAGTGGTGTACCCCAAGGTTCATGTTATTAGTGATGTACTCCAAGGTTCATGTTATTAGTGGGGTACTCCAAGGTTCATGTTATTAGTGGTGTACCCCAAGGTTCGTGTTATTAGTGGTGTACCCCAAGGTTCATGTTATTAGTGGTGTACCCCAAGGTTCATGTTATTAGTGATGTACTCCAAGGTTCATGTTATTAGTGGTGTGCTCCAAGGTTCAGTGTTATTAGTGGTGTACCCCAAGGTTCATGTTATTAGTGGTGTACCCCAAGGTTCAGAGTTATTAGTGGTGTACCCCAAGGTTCATGTTATTAGTGGTGTGCTCCAAGGTTCAGTGTTATTAGTGGTGTACCCCAAGGTTCGTGTTATTAGTGGTGTACCCCAAGGTTCATGTTATTAGTGGTGTACCCCAAGGTTCAGAGTTATTAGTGGTGTACCCCAAGGTTCATGTTATTAGTGGTGTACCCCAAGGTTCGTGTTATTAGTGGTGTGCTCCAAGGTTCAGTGTTATTAGTGGTGTACCCCAAGGTTCGTGTTATTAGTGGTGTACCCCAAGGTTCATGTTATTAGTGGTGTACCCCAAGGTTCAGAGTTATTAGTGGTGTACCCCAAGGTTCATGTTATTAGTGGTGTACCCCAAGGTTCAGTGTTATTAGTGGTGTACCCCAAGGTTCGTGTTATTAGTGGTGTGCTCCAAGGTTCAGTGTTATTAGTGGTGTACCCCAAGGTTCAGAGTTATTAGTGGTGTACCCCAAGGTTCATGTTATTAGTGGTGTACCCCAAGGTTCAGTGTTATTAGTGGTGTACCCCAAGGTTCATGTTATTAGTGGTGTACCCCAAGGTTCATGTTATTAGTGGTGTACCCCAAGGTTCATGTTATTAGTGGTGTGCTCCAAGGTTCAGTGTTATTAGTGGTGTACCCCAAGGTTCGTGTTATTAGTGGTGTACCCCAAGGTTCATGTTATTAGTGGTGTACCCCAAGGTTCATGTTATTAGTGGTGTACCCCAAGGTTCATGTTATTAGTGATGTACTCCAAGGTTCATGTTATTAGTGGTGTGCTCCAAGGTTCAGTGTTATTAGTGGTGTACCCCAAGGTTCATGTTATTAGTGGTGTACCCCAAGGTTCGTGTTATTAGTGGTGTACCCCAAGGTTCATGTTATTAGTGGTGTACCCCAAGGTTCATGTTATTAGTGATGTACTCCAAGGTTCATGTTATTAGTGGTGTGCTCCAAGGTTCAGTGTTATTAGTGGTGTACCCCAAGGTTCATGTTATTAGTGGTGTACCCCAAGGTTCAGTGTTATTAGTGGTGTACCCCAAGGTTCAGAGTTATTAGTGGTGTACCCCAAGGTTCATGTTATTAGTGGTGTACCCCAAGGTTCAGTGTTATTAGTGGTGTACCCCAAGGTTCGTGTTATTAGTGGTGTACCCCAAGGTTCATGTTATTAGTGGTGTGCTCCAAGGTTCAGTGTTATTAGTGGTGTACTCCAAGGTTCGTGTTATTAGTGGTGTACCCCAAGGTTCATGTTATTAGTGGTGTACCCCAAGGTTCAGTGTTATTAGTGGTGTACCCCAAGGTTCATGTTATTAGTGGTGTACCCCAAGGTTCGTGTTATTAGTGGTGTACCCCAAGGTTCATGTTATTAGTGGTGTACCCCAAGGTTCATGTTATTAGTGGTGTGCTCCAAGGTTCAGTGTTGGGACCCTTATTTATAAATGATGGGGGGTTGGGAATCTCAGTGTTTGCAGATGACACCAAGCTATGCAATGGAATAATGTCCTTACAGGATGTCTCCAACTTACAAACCAACCTCTATGCACTGTTTCATTGGACAACTATGTGGCAGATGAGGTTTAATGTTGATAAATGTAAAGTTCTGCACTTGGGGGGTAATGGCGCGTACACGCGATCAGAAAATCATACGAAAAATACCGCTTTCGACACGATCGTACAATAATCTGATCGTTAGTACGCAGCTTTCCAGAGCTTTCCTCATACCATACCAGATCGTACGATTTTCCTGTAATCAGTACATTTGTCGTTCGAAAATACAATACAAATACACTACAACACATGATATCACTTCCCAATTTTTATTCTGTTGTACGAGAATTATCGTAACTTTAGTAAACTCTTCATTTTTGATATGAGACTGGCAAAAAAAAAAAGGACAATCTTTAATCCGATAATCTCATCGAATGTACCAGGCATAAGATTATGCATCATACATAGTAGGGGGAGTACAACTGGGGGAGTCAATGGTGCGGAATGAATCTGGAAAAGTCAATGGTGGAGAAGGATCTGGGGGAGTCAATGGTGGAGAAGAATCTGGGGGAGTCAATGGTGAAGAATCTGGGGGAATCAATGGTGGAGAAGGATCTGGGGGAGTCAATGGTGGAGAAGAATCTGGGGGAGTCAATGGTGGAGAAGGATCTGGGGGATACAATGATGGAGAAGGATCTGGGGGAATCAATGGTGGAGAAGGATCTGGGGGAGTCAATGGTGGAGAAGAATCTGGGGGAGCCAATTATGGAGAAGGAACTGGGGAGGAGTCAATTGTGGAGAAGGATCTGGGGGAGTCAATTGTGGAGAAGGATCTGGGGGAGTCAATGGTGGAGAAGAATCTGGGGGAGTCAATGGTGGAGAAGGATCTGGGGGAGTCAATGGTGGAGAAGGATCTAGGGGAATCAATGGTGGAGAAGAATCTGGGGGAGTCAATTATGGAGAAGGATCTGGGGGAGTCAATGCTGGAAAAGGATCTGGGGGAGTCAATAGTGGAGAAGGATCTGGGGGAGTCAATGGTGGAGAAGGTTCTGGAGGATTCAATGGTGGAAAAGGATCTGGAGGATTCAATGGTGGAAAAGGATCTGGGGGAGTCAATGGTGGAGAAGGATCTGGGGGAGTCAATGGTGGAGAAGGATCTGGGGGAGTCAATGCTGGAGAAGGATCTGGGGGAGTCAATGGTGGAGAAGGATCTGGGGGAGTCAATGGTGGAGAAGGATCTGGGTGTTCAGTTAGATAATAAGCCTAATAAAAGCATGCAATTCCAAGCTGCGTTTTCCTTCTTGTGTAAGAGAGATGTGGACTCCAGGGAGAGAGATCATCTGTAGAAATCATTAGTAAGCCCTCATCTGGAATATGAAGATCCAGATTCTGAGCACTCCAGTTTTAGTAAATCCTCCCCTTTGTGTCGATTTCAGATCCAAGCATCCCAGATGTGTGGAAGAATTCAAGCCGGAGTTGTGCTTAGCTGCTCTTTCTCCATAGCTGTCAATGGTGGGGTGCACACATGGCACCCCGTCTCACTACCTCTCTTCTACCCTGTTTCCCTGAAAATAAGACCTAGCGTTAATTTTGGGGATGGCTGCAATATAAGCCCTACCCCAAAAATAAGCCCTAGTTAAAGTCGTTCTAAAAACATTTAATCCATTTTGTAAAAAGATTATAGAGTGTGCAGTGTGTCTCCTTTTGTTACTTTATTGTGGAAAATACCTTATTTACAGCGCGCTGGGCGCTCACATGACCTGAGGCAGATCTCCTCTCCTCGCGGTTTATATCATCGGCCCCTCACTCTGCAGTGCTGAAAGCGGGGAAGAAGAGCTCCGGAGGGTCACGTGAGCACCCAATGGCGCTGTAAATAAGGTATTTTCTACTATAAAGTTACAAAAAGAGACACGCTGCACATTCTATAATCTTTTTACAAAACGGATTATATCATTTTATAATTCCTTTAATCAAGGTTTATTTTTGGGATTACTGAATGTCCTAATGCTGACTCCTGAGAAGACCGGGGACGCAGGAACTTTTTTAAAAACATTTTATTCTTTTATTCCAGGTTTTTTAGAACAAAGAGGGGTAAATGACACAACACAGCACTGTGCTGTCTATCATGCCTTAAAGAATCAGGATTTTTCTTTTGTTAGGGTTACAACCGCTTTAAGATCGCCATGGTGACAAGACTGTATTTGAATAAATGTAAATTATTGTACATGCTGTAAATAATAAGACATCCCCTGAAAATAAGCCCTAGTGCCAAAATGAATATAAGACCCGGGAAACACGGTAGCAGTCCTGGCACAGACACTGAACATTTTGAGCTGTCAGGTTTCCGAGGTCATCCTTCATATTTGACAATCAATGATCTCTGGAGATCTAATGGCATTGGCTATTGTGGAGCAGGGAGAGTTTATAGCAAAGTTCCCCCTTAATGTTCGTGATTGAAGGGCTAGCATTGTATAATGGTGGGGATGAGGTGGTTGGGCAGGCTAAAGCCCCGTACACACGTACCGATCGTCGGCCGAACGATCGGCCGTCTTTTGTCCAGGGCTGTCCTGTCTGTTGAAAACTGCAAAAGACTGCGCACGAATTTTGTCGGCCAACAACAGCCGACTGCAGAAGTGATGTCATGTGATGGATAACTTTCCTTGTCTTTTTTCTTTTCTGAGCATGCCCAGTCTTACTAATCTGCTGTCTGTCGGCCGAATTCTGTACTGACTGGCGAACAATCGGCCGTTCTAGTGTTGGCCAACAAAAATTTTAATGCCTGCGCAACAGATTCTGTTCGGCCAAAAATACGCTGTCGGCTGTCGGAAGCATCATACTAACAAGCCGACAATCGGCCGATCGGTCGCTGGCCGAATATTTACGCCCGACAATCGGTACGTGTGTACGGGGCTTAAGTGTCATCGTTCTCCTCTGTCAGATTTTCTGTGACATGTTTGTGTCGGCAGTTGTCATCTGAAGGTGATCTCTTTTTTTTTCCAGTCAATCTATTGGATACATCCACAATTCCGGGAGACTGGGGCTGGCTGACGTACCCGCCGCATGGGGTGAGTGTGCTATACAAGTCCATGATTATGAATATTGTGTATTGCAGGCCAGATGTTCTCCGAGATTCGCTAGGGAGTCAACTGCCGACTTTTCTGCAGGGGGGCCTTCCTGGGGGGGGGGGGGGGGTGAGGTATATCAATGACACATGAAATGATCCCTCAGGGTGATAGAGCTCTAGAAATCATTGGAAATAATTAGCACAGAGCATATGGGCCACTCCCAAAAGGAGGTCACATATTGGAAATGACCCCTCGAAGGGTGCAGTCTGTGCCCCTAGGAAGGCACAGTGAAGTCGATATAGAAGGAGCAGAAATGACACAACAATACTCAGAAAATCCTCCATAGAAATTGTTTCCATCAAAAGTTCTCATTACGACTCCTCTGTTTTCTGCAGTAGTCAGGATTCTGGCCTCTGTCATTGGCACATTTTGAGTTTTCACCATTCCATTCCTAGATGGGAATGACCCACAGCAACCAATTAGAGCCCATTTCACTGAGGCAGACCAGCACTGGTTGGTTGCGCTGGGTACCACTCCTTGTTCTGAAAAAGACTTTCTTTAGCTTCAATACATTCTGAGTCACTCACTGACCTGAAAGAAGCAGGCAGCTCAGAACTCCTGATTGGCATACTTGTTCTAGATCATGGAAACACACTACTTAAGTCATTGGATTAGCATGATAGCCAGGGAGCTATGATGAGGGTGGTCCTCCATATTCACTCAGTCATGTTTTCCTCTGTTAGGACAGGTCTTCAGGTCTGGTGGTGCCTTAACACATAAAGCATGCAAAGCCAAGTATAACGAACCATGATCTTGCTCTTATCGGACAAAGGAAAGACAGGGGGTGTGATGGAGCCCCCAGGGTGGGACATTTCCAGCCTTCCATAAACTGCTGGTATTGGTTGAGGGAAGCAGCTCATCCTCTGATGGGAGTTTTGGATTTTTTTATGAGCCACAGAGAAAGAAAACCATCTACTCCACCAAGTGTGGCCACAAGACTCAAACTCCATTGTGGGGTCATCCATCCAGATACTATCACAAGAAAATCTTCCACCATTAATTTCCACCATAATTTCCCACCATCATTTCCCACCATCAGTTCCCCCGATCATTTCCCATCATCAATTCCCAGCACCATTTCCCACCATCATTTCCCACCATCATTTCCCACCATAATCTCCCACCATCATTTCCCCCATCATTTCCCACCATCAATTCCCACCATCAATTCCCTTCATCTGTTCCCCACCATAATTTCCCTCTATAATTTCCCTTCAACAATTCCCAGCATCATCCCCCCCCAATTATTTTCCCCCATCATTTCCCACCATAATCTCCCACCATCATTTCCCATCATCATTTCCCACCATCATTTCCCACCATAATCTCCCACCATCATTTCCCCCATCATTTCCCACCATCATTTCCCCCATCATTTCCCACCATCATTTCCCCCCATCATTTCCCCCATCATTTCCCCCATCATTTCCCACCATCATTTCCCACCATCATTTCCCACCATAATCTCCCCCATCATTTCCCACCATCATTTCCCATCATCATTTCCCATCATCATTTCCCACCATCATTTCCCACCATCATTTCCCACCATCATTTCCCACCATCATTTCCCATCATCATTTCCCACCATCATTTCCCACCATCATTTCCCACCATAATCTCCCCCATCATTTCCCACCATCATTTCCCATCATCATTTGCCATCATCATTTCCCACCATCATTTCCCATCATCATTTCCCATCATCATTTCCCACCATCATTTCCCACCATCATTTCCCACCATCATTTCCCACCATCATTTCCCATCATCATTTCCCACCATCATTTCCCACCATCATTTCCCATCATCATTTCCCCCATCATTTCCCATCATCATTTCCCACCATCATTTCCCATCATCATTTCCCATCATCATTTCCCATCATCATTTCCCATCATCATTTCCCACCATAATCTCCCACCATCATTTCCCCCATCATTTCCCCCATCATTTCCCACCATAATCTCCCACCATCATTTCCCACCATAATCTCCCACCATCATTTCCCACCATAATCTCCCACCATCATTTCCCACCATCATTTCCCACCATCATTTCCCACCATAATCTCCCACCATAATCTCCCACCATAATCTCCCACCATAATCTCCCACCATCATTTCCCACCATCATTTCCCATCATCATCTCCCACCATCATTATTTCCCACCATCATTTCCCACCATCATCATCTCCCACCATCATTATTTCCCACCATCATCTCCCACCATCATCTCCCACCATCATCATTTCCCACCATCATCTCCCACCATCATCTCCCACCATCATTTCCCATCATCTCCCACCACCATCATTTCCCATCATCATTTCCCACCATCAATTCCCAGCTGGTTTCTGCTGCACAATATCTGCTGGTTGGCTGGACATCTACAAAGGAGAATCCTAGTATAGAACATGCAATGCATTTAGGTAAGAACAACCGAACCCAACACACAGGACACAGAGGTCTCCTCAGTTCCTGTCCCAAAAGAACCCCCAATCCACATATCACATACCAAACTACAGCCAAGGGAAGCAACCCCAGAACCCCCCCTCCCCCAAAACAAATAAGCCCCCTTCTGTGCCTGCACACTCCTGTGTGACATTGGGGACATTGTTTCCTTTGAACCATCTTCATACCGGCTCTTCTCTCCCCAACCAACATCGGCACCACTGCCCTGTAAGAAGGGTCTGATGGAAGCGGAGCCTTTCTGACCTCTACAAATATTCATCAAAGCAGTGAGATTGGGGGGTGGGGGGCACTCCTCCATGTGGCGTGGGGCTCGGAGGACACCTCTGCGTGCTACAAATGGAAGTTGGGTGTTTTATGAAGTTTGATGAACGGTTGGTTATGTTTGAGGGGGGGGGGGGGTGTTGGGGTATGTATTTGGGTCAATGGGCTTGGTTTGGGGAGGAGATAGGTCAAAGTCGGGGTCACCTATGTAGGGAAATGTTGTTTTATGACTTTTTTGGTGCTGAATACAAATCTGATGAAGGAGCTCTTAGCCTCCGATGTCCCTGGCTTTGCATCGTGTAGATTATTACAGCAACTTATTATTATACTACTAATATATATATATTATATTACAGGGACTTATTATTATACTATACTAATATATATATATATTATATTACAGGGACTTATTATTATACTATACTAATATATATATATTATATTACAGGAACTTATTATTATACTACTAATATATATATATTATATTACAGGAACTTATTATTATACTACTAATATATATATATTATATTACAGGTACTTATTATTATACTACTAATATATATATATTATATTACAGGAACTTATTATTATACTACTAATATATATATATTATATTACAGGAACTTATTATTATACTACTAATATATATATATTATATTACAGGGACTTATTATTATACTATACTAATATATATATATTATATTACAGGTACTTATTATTATACTACTAATATATATATATATTATATTACAGGGACTTATTATTATACTACTAATATATATATATATTATATTACAGGAACTTATTATTATACTATACTAATATATATATATTATATTACAGGTACTTATTATTATACTACTAATATATATATATATTATATTACAGGAACTTATTATTATACTATACTAATATATATATATTATATTACAGGTACTTATTATTATACTACTAATATATATATATATTATATTACAGGGACTTATTATTATACTATACTAATATATATATATTATATTACAGGTACTTATTATTATACTACTAATATATATATATATTATATTACAGGTACTTATTATTATACTATACTAATATATATATATTATATTACAGGTACTTATTATTATACTATACTAATATATATATATTATATTACAGGAACTTATTATTATACTACTAATATATATATATATTATATTACAGGTACTTATTATTATACTACTAATATATATATATATTATATTACAGGAACTTATTATTATACTACTAATATATATATATATTATATTACAGGTACTTATTATTATACTATACTAATATATATATATTATATTACAGGAACTTATTATTATACTACTAATATATATATATTATATTACAGGTACTTATTATTATACTACTAATATATATATATATTATATTACAGGTACTTATTATTATACTACTAATATATATATATTATATTACAGGAACTTATTATTATACTACTAATATATATATATATTATATTACAGGTACTTATTATTATACTATACTAATATATATATATTATATTACAGGAACTTATTATTATACTACTAATATATATATATTATATTACAGGTACTTATTATTATACTACTAATATATATATATATTATATTACAGGGACTTATTATTATACTATACTAATATATATATATTATATTACAGGTACTTATTATTATACTATACTAATATATATATATTATATTACAGGAACTTATTATTATACTACTAATATATATATATATTATATTACAGGATAATATTTCAGCCCTTTGGGGAAAGTTATTGGTGGGGATGAAAGTTGCTTTGTGTGGCCCATTCCACCTTTGGCCTTTGTTGGAAGCCAATTACTTCTAAGAGCTGCAGGATTTGTGTGTGAGCTGCGTGACGCCCCCCAGAGGCTGAGGAGTGGGTAGAAATGTCATCTGTTCTAGTCGGGGTGTAATTGTCTGTAAAATGGCTGCAGATTGTAGAGGAGGGTAATTGGTGCCGTTTCTCTGCAGCCTGCAGGCAGGAGGAAGGGTCAGTATGTAGGCCTGACCCCGTCACAGTCTTCTATGGAGACCCCTGAGGCTGAACCAGAACTGACCGCATTCCCTGAAAGAGACGTCACAGATAAGTGACAGCGAGAGGCTCTGGGGTGACATCGGACTGAACACCTTGATAATGAATGTCAGAAGATATGTCACTGATCACACAGGAAAATCACAGCAAACGCAAGGCTGAGGACTGGCTGACAGACGAATCGCAGTTACAATCATCCTTGGAGCTCCTCCAGGAGACATTCTCTGTCTTCATATCGCTCTCCTGGACTGTCAATTCTTCACTTATCCGGCTAAATCCATAACCTCAAGCCTCCGTTTTCATTTGGCTATTGGCAATAAACCTTTCTCACATATACCGTTATTCCGGATGTCACACAATTTATTATTTATCTTAAGCTAAAAAGGCCTCACTGCTTGGCTTTCACTTTAGTATCAATGCCTGGACCTCCCCATAGCCCCAACATCTGGAAGACCTCCCTATGGTCCCACCATCTGGACCTCCCTATGGTCCCACCATCTGGACCTCCCTATGGTCCCACCATCTGGACCTCCCTATGGTCCCACCATCTGGACCTTCCTATGGTCCCACCATCTGGACCTCCCCATGGTTCCACCATCTGGAGGACCTCCCTATGGTCCCACCATCTGGACCTCCCTATGGTCCCACCATCTGGACCTCCCCATGGTTCCACTATCTGGACCTCCCCATGGTTCCACCATCTGGAGGACCTCCCTATGGTCCCACCATCTGGACCTCCCTATGGTCCCACCATCTGGACCTCCCCATGGTTCCACTATCTGGACCTCCCCATGGTTCCACCATCTGGAGGACCTCCCTATGGTCCCACTATCTGGACCTCCCCATGGTCCCACTACCTCGACCTCCCCATGGTCCCACCACATGGACCTCCCTAAGGTCCCTTTTACCTGAATCACCCCATGTCCTTGTTACATGGACATATTATTTTGAGTGCTATCACCTAAACCTGCCTATCATCCCGTCATCTGGACTTCCCCACCAGCTTGTCACCCAGATGCCCCAATGGCTTCATCACCTAGACCTCTCCATGGACTCATCAACTGGACTTCCTTACCTTCCTGCCACCTAAACACCCCCCCCCCACCCCGCACAGTCCTGTTATTTAAACCTACCCTTGGTCAAGTAATTTGCACCTCTCTACGATCCTGTCACCTGGACCCCTGTCCAGTCCCATCACCTAGATTTCTTTTCCCAGCTTGTTCTAAGGTTCTGAGGCCGGCACAGTTCCCATCCTGGTCCATATTTGTGTTTCCTGATAGCCTACGGTAGGATGGTTCTTGTGACGAGACCAATCTCGCCACTGGGCATTGGAGAAGCCTGGTTGCTCGCCTCCTGCAATATGACTATGGACCCTCTCATCAGCCCAGGCTAAACGTAAACCCCATGGCAATTTGACTGTGTTTGTGGCATCTGAGCCCTGTTTGGATATGTTGAGCGCTCAGATCCAAGCTATCTGGGGATGGGTTGAATGTGGGGGTTCTGTTCAGTAGACTGGGAGTTATGCATTTTTGTGTCTTTTTGTGTTTCTTTAAACATGTGGCTAATGGAGCCTTGCCTCTCCTGGAAGCTAAAAACGTATTCCTGTAAACTGTAAGGAACAGGAAGCCAACTCCTAATATGGGCATTACAGGAAGTTCTGAGGAGACGGGCGGTCTATTGACACGCAGAGTAATGTGTATTGAGGGCTCGTTAGGGAACCATTGTTCTGTGTCTGACTATTGTGTACATTGATTGCCCCCTGGGGCTTCTGTCTCCTTGCATTGGTCAAAGCTATCTGACCAATCCCTGTTGACTCATTTTCAAGCCCTCATTTGCATATGCTGGAGAGGACCTTGGTGAGAACTGCAAGTACTTTACAATTGACCAATGGGAAAGCGGTTGTTGGGGGAAGGATGTTCCAATTTCTGTATAAAAGAGTGCTCTGTTCTTCCAATAAATGTTGTTCCTGTTTTACCCTCAACCCGGAGCCTTGTCTCGTTATTGGGGGAATCTGCTGCAGGGATTGCTATGGTCCTCCATACTCCCTTAGAGAATCACTGAGCTCTTGTAAGAGCTTGTGTAAGAGCTTGTTCTGCTGCACTCTCTGGGGAAAGAGAGGTTCACCCACAGGAACCTGGAGCCTTGTCGTAGGTCCAGGGTGGGAAGGAGATTGCGAGACCCTAACCAAGCTGCGGCGGTTCGTGGGGTCTGAGGTGGTTACGGTGTCTGGTGGAGTGCTTGGAGCCCTCGGGAAGCACTAGGAGCATCTGTCAACGGAGGTACCCAGTCAGGGGTGCCCTGTTCCGTTACAGTTCTATTTAAGGATTCAGAACCCCATCAACCCAACCCAACCCCGTCTACTCCTGGCAGAGCTGACCTGTATTTAAATAAGCAAAGCAATGTAAGAAATGTGATGCAATATCATCAGAATTCTCATTGTGACCCCCTATCTTCTGACCTATAGAAGAGGACTTTATGACTTATGTGGGAGGAGCCTGATATGGGATAGATGGATGGAAGCATTCCAGGAGTGCGGTCAATGTCTCTATAACACAAAGTCCTCCAGCAAACGTTCCGGTCAATGTCTATATAACACAAAGTCCTCCAGCAAACGTTCCGGGCAATGTCTCTATAACACAAAGTCCTCCAGCAAACGTTCCGGGCAATGTCTCTATAACACAAAGTCCTCCAGCAAACGTTCCGGGCAATGTCTCTATAACACAAAGTCCTCCAGCAAACGTTCCGGGCAATGTCTCTATAACACAAAGTCCTCCAGCAAACGTTCCGGGCAATGTCTCTATAACACAAAGTCCTCCAGCAAACGTTCCGGGCAATGTCTCTATAACACAAAGTCCTCCAGCAAACGTTCCGGGCAATGTCTATATAACACAAAGTCCTCCAGCAAACGTTCCGGGCAATGTCTCTATAACACAAAGTCCTCCAGCAAACGTTCCGGGCAATGTCTCTATAACACAAAGTCCTCCAGCAAACGTTCCGGGCAATGTCTCTATAACACAAAGTCCTCCAGCAAACGTTCCGGGCAATGTCTCTATAACACAAAGTCCTCCAGCAAACGTTCCGGGCAATGTCTCTATAACACAAAGTCTTCCAGCAAACGTTCCGGTCAATGTCTATATAACACAAAGTCCTCCAGCAAACGTTCCGGGCAATGTCTCTATAACACAAAGTCCTCCAGCAAACGTTCCGGGCAATGTCTCTATAACACAAAGTCCTCCAGCAAACGTTCCGGGCAATGTCTCTATAACACAAAGTCCTCCAGCAAACGTTCCGGGCAATGTCTCTATAACACAAAGTCCTCCAGCAAACGTTCCGGGCAATGTCTCTATAACACAAAGTCCTCCAGCAAACGTTCCGGGCAATGTCTCTATAACACAAAGTCCTCCAGCAAACGTTCCGGGCAATGTCTCTATAACACAAAGTCCTCCAGCAAACGTTCCGGGCAATGTCTATATAACACAAAGTCCTCCAGCAAACGTTCCGGGCAATGTCTCTATAACACAAAGTCCTCCAGCAAACGTTCCGAGCAATGTCTATATAACACAAAGTCCTCCAGCAAACGTTCCGGGCAATGTCTCTATAACACAAAGTCCTCCAGCAAACGTTCCGGGCAATGTCTCTATAACACAAAGTCCTCCAGCAAACGTTCCGAGCAATGTCTATATAACACAAAGTCCTCCAGCAAACGTTCCGGGCAATGTCTCTATAACACAAAGTCCTCCAGCAAACGTTCCGGGCAATGTCTCTATAACACAAAGTCCTCCAGCAAACGTTCCGGTCAATGTCTCTATAACACAAAGTCCTCCAGCAAACGTTCCGGTCAATGTCTCTATAACACAAAGTCCTCCAGCAAACGTTCCGGGCAATGTCTCTATAACACAAAGTCCTCCAGCAAACGTTCCGGTCAATGTCTATATAACACAAAGTCCTCCAGCAAACGTTCCGGGCAATGTCTATATAACACAAAGTCCTCCAGCAAACGTTCCGAGCAATGTCTCTATAACACAAAGTCCTCCAGCAAACGTTCCGGGCAATGTCTCTATAACACAAAGTCCTCCAGCAAACGTTCCGGCCAATGTCTATATAACACAAAGTCCTCCAGCAAACGTTCCGGGCAATGTCTATATAACACAAAGTCCTCCAGCAAACGTTCCGGGCAATGTCTCTATAACACAAAGTCCTCCAGCAAACGTTCCGGGCAATGTCTATATAACACAAAGTCCTCCAGCAAACGTTCCGGCCAATGTCTCTATAACACAAAGTCCTCCAGCAAACGTTCCGGGCAATGTCTCTATAACACAAAGTCCTCCAGCAAACGTTCCGGGCAATGTCTCTATAACACAAAGTCCTCCAGCAAATGTTCCGGCCAATGTCTCTATAACACAAAGTCCTCCAGCAAACGTTCCGGCCAATGTCTATATAACACAAAGTCCTCCAGCAAACGTTCCGGGCAATGTCTCTATAACACAAAGTCCTCCAGCAAACGTTCCGGCCAATGTCTCTATAACACAAAGTCCTCCAGCAAACGTTCCGGCCAATGTCTCTATAACACAAAGTCCTCCAGCAAACGTTCCGGCCAATGTCTATATAACACAAAGTCCTCCAGCAAACGTTCCGGGCAATGTCTCTATAACACAAAGTCCTCCAGCAAACGTTCCGGCCAATGTCTATATAACACAAAGTCCTCCAGCAAACGTTCCGAGCAATGTCTCTATAACACAAAGTCCTCCAGCAAACGTTCCGGCCAATGTCTATATAACACAAAGTCCTCCAGCAAACGTTCCGGGCAATGTCTCTATAACACAAAGTCCTCCAGCAAACGTTCCGGGCAATGTCTCTATAACACAAAGTCCTCCAGCAAACGTTCCGGGCAATGTCTCTATAACACAAAGTCCTCCAGCAAACGTTCCGGCCAATGTCTCTATAACACAAAGTCCTCCAGCAAACGTTCCGGGCAATGTCTCTATAACACAAAGTCCTCCAGCAAACGTTCCGGGCAATGTCTCTATAACACAAAGTCCTCCAGCAAACGTTCCGGGCAATGTCTCTATAACACAAAGTCCTCCAGCAAACGTTCCGGGCAATGTCTCTATAACACAAAGTCCTCCAGCAAACGTTCCGGCCAATGTCTCTATAACACAAAGTCCTCCAGCAAACGTTCCGGGCAATGTCTCTATAACACAAAGTCCTCCAGCAAACGTTCCGGGCAATGTCTATATAACACAAAGTCCTCCAGCAAACGTTCCGGCGAATGTCTCTATAACACAAAGTCCTCCAGCAAACGTTCCGGGCAATGTCTCTATAACACAAAGTCCTCCAGCAAACGTTCCGGGCAATGTCTCTATAACACAAAGTCCTCCAGCAAACGTTCCGGCCAATGTCTCTATAACACAAAGTCCTCCAGCAAACGTTCCGGGCAATGTCTCTATAACACAAAGTCCTCCAGCAAACGTTCCGGGCAATGTCTCTATAACACAAAGTCCTCCAGCAAACGTTCCGGCCAATGTCTCTATAACACAAAGTCCTCCAGCAAACGTTCCGGGCAATGTCTCTATAACACAAAGTCCTCCAGCAAACGTTCCGGGCAATGTCTCTATAACACAAAGTCCTCCAGCAAACGTTCCGGGCAATGTCTATATAACACAAAGTCCTCCAGCAAACGTTCCGGCCAATGTCTCTATAACACAAAGTCCTCCAGCAAACGTTCCGGGCAATGTCTCTATAACACAAAGTCCTCCAGCAAACGTTCCGGGCAATGTCTCTATAACACAAAGTCCTCCAGCAAACGTTCCGGGCAATGTCTCTATAACACAAAGTCCTCCAGCAAACGTTCCGGGCAATGTCTCTATAACACAAAGTCCTCCAGCAAACGTTCCGGCCAATGTCTCTATAACACAAAGTCCTCCAGCAAACGTTCCGGGCAATGTCTATATAACACAAAGTCCTCCAGCAAACGTTCCGGGCAATGTTTATATAACACAAAGTCCTCCAGCAAACGTTCCGGGCAATGTCTATATAACACAAAGTCCTCCAGCAAACGTTCCGGGCAATGTCTCTATAACACAAAGTCCTCCAGCAAACGTTCCGGGCAATGTCTCTATAACACAAAGTCCTCCAGCAAACGTTCCGGGCAATGTCTCTATAACACAAAGTCCTCCAGCAAACGTTCCGGGCAATGTCTCTATAACACAAAGTCCTCCAGCAAACGTTCCGGGCAATGTCTCTATAACACAAAGTCCTCCAGCAAACGTTCCGGCCAATGTCTCTATAACACAAAGTCCTCCAGCAAACGTTCCGGGCAATGTCTCTATAACACAAAGTCCTCCAGCAAACGTTCCGGGCAATGTCTCTATAACACAAAGTCCTCCAGCAAACGTTCCGGGCAATGTCTATATAACACAAAGTCCTCCAGCAAACGTTCCGGCGAATGTCTCTATAACACAAAGTCCTCCAGCAAACGTTCCGGGCAATGTCTCTATAACACAAAGTCCTCCAGCAAACGTTCCGGGCAATGTCTCTATAACACAAAGTCCTCCAGCAAACGTTCCGGCGAATGTCTCTATAACACAAAGTCCTCCAGCAAACGTTCCGGGCAATGTCTCTATAACACAAAGTCCTCCAGCAAACGTTCCGGGCAATGTCTCTATAACACAAAGTCCTCCAGCAAACGTTCCGGCCAATGTCTCTATAACACAAAGTCCTCCAGCAAACGTTCCGGGCAATGTCTCTATAACACAAAGTCCTCCAGCAAACGTTCCGGGCAATGTCTATATAACACAAAGTCCTCCAGCAAACGTTCCGGCGAATGTCTCTATAACACAAAGTCCTCCAGCAAACGTTCCGGGCAATGTCTCTATAACACAAAGTCCTCCAGCAAACGTTCCGGGCAATGTCTCTATAACACAAAGTCCTCCAGCAAACGTTCCGGCCAATGTCTCTATAACACAAAGTCCTCCAGCAAACGTTCCGGGCAATGTCTCTATAACACAAAGTCCTCCAGCAAACGTTCCGGGCAATGTCTCTATAACACAAAGTCCTCCAGCAAACGTTCCGGGCAATGTCTCTATAACACAAAGTCCTCCAGCAAACGTTCCGGCCAATGTCTCTATAACACAAAGTCCTCCAGCAAACGTTCCGGGCAATGTCTCTATAACACAAAGTCCTCCAGCAAACGTTCCGGCCAATGTCTCTATAACACAAAGTCCTCCAGCAAACGTTCCGGGCAATGTCTCTATAACACAAAGTCCTCCAGCAAACGTTCCGGGCAATGTCTCTATAACACAAAGTCCTCCAGCAAACGTTCCGGGCAATGTCTATATAACACAAAGTCCTCCAGCAAACGTTCCGGCCAATGTCTCTATAACACAAAGTCCTCCAGCAAACGTTCCGGGCAATGTCTCTATAACACAAAGTCCTCCAGCAAACGTTCCGGGCAATGTCTCTATAACACAAAGTCCTCCAGCAAACGTTCCGGCCAATGTCTCTATAACACAAAGTCCTCCAGCAAACGTTCCGGCCAATGTCTCTATAACACAAAGTCCTCCAGCAAACGTTCCGGGCAATGTCTCTATAACACAAAGTCCTCCAGCAAACGTTCCGGCCAATGTCTCTATAACACAAAGTCCTCCAGCAAACGTTCCGGGCAATGTCTCTATAACACAAAGTCCTCCAGCAAACGTTCCGGGCAATGTCTATATAACACAAAGTCCTCCAGCAAACGTTCCGGCCAATGTCTCTATAACACAAAGTCCTCCAGCAAACGTTCCGGGCAATGTCTCTATAACACAAAGTCCTCCAGCAAACGTTCCGGCGAATGTCTCTATAACACAAAGTCCTCCAGCAAACGTTCCGAGCAATGTCTCTATAACACAAAGTCCTCCAGCAAACGTTCCGGCCAATGTCTCTATAACACAAAGTCCTCCAGCAAACGTTCCGGGCAATGTCTCTATAACACAAAGTCCTCCAGCAAACGTTCCGGGCAATGTCTCTATAACACAAAGTCCTCCAGCAAACGTTCCGGCCAATGTCTCTATAACACAAAGTCCTCCAGCAAACGTTCCGGGCAATGTCTCTATAACACAAAGTCCTCCAGCAAACGTTCCGGGCAATGTCTATATAACACAAAGTCCTCCAGCAAACGTTCCGGCCAATGTCTCTATAACACAAAGTCCTCCAGCAAACGTTCCGGGCAATGTCTCTATAACACAAAGTCCTCCAGCAAACGTTCCGGGCAATGTCTCTATAACACAAAGTCCTCCAGCAAACGTTCCGGGCAATGTCTCTATAACACAAAGTCCTCCAGCAAACGTTCCGGGCAATGTCTCTATAACACAAAGTCCTCCAGCAAACGTTCCGGGCAATGTCTCTATAACACAAAGTCCTCCAGCAAACGTTCCGGGCAATGTCTCTATAACACAAAGTCCTCCAGCAAACGTTCCGGGCAATGTCTCTATAACACAAAGTCCTCCAGCAAACGTTCCGGCCAATGTCTCTATAACACAAAGTCCTCCAGCAAACGTTCCATACTGGTCTGAGCCTCTCCAGGGGGTTCCATGTCTGCAGTCATTGAGGGTGGGGGGGGATGGGGGTGTCACTGATGGGCAGGAAGGAAAATCTTCTTTGCCATATTGAATTTTATGACTAGTCGGGATTTGTATTTTTGTCCGGATCGCCATGTTTAGGTTTTTTGAATGATTTAATAATGTAAATAAAAGGTTTAAAGGTCCCTTGAGGTGGGAGGATCACGGAGGTCGCCATTGAGGAATTCAGAATGATTTGTCAATGGAAACGTTGATGCCATTTGTAATGGTGCCACCATTGATTTGTAAATTCAACCAACCAAGTCTTCAATGTCATCTCATATTGTTACAGAAAAGAAAATCTTCTCTTTTTTCCAGGTCACAGCTCATTCGCCTTTCTTTTTCCATGATATTTCTTACACGATTCTCCAATCATTGATTAGGAAGCTGTTCATTTCCAACATGCCCAATCACTGAAATTCAATGGGTGCACGAAAATCAGTCGTTGCTAGAGCCCACTAACGATCGAAAATTGAGCAATTATTCAAAGGTGCCATTGTCAAGCGAAAAAATCGTTCAGAAATCTACACGTGTATGGTCAGCCTAAGCATGGCAGCCAAGCAGACAGCATTTTCAGAAGGTGAGGGCTGCATTGGTGGCCACCATACTTATTTAGGACACATTTTCTTTAGCGCCATTTTTGGAGGCGGTACAAACTCCTCCTGGACAGATAGATATAAAATCGGACGTCTATACATAGACCTATAAAGACGGTACAAAGTCAGGCATCAGGATAATGACAGCACAAGCTTTGAGCTCTGACATCCTACGATTGGACGCCATGATCCTCGGGGACTCCGTGAAGTAGCATCTATGGTCTGAATAATAGGCCAGACACAGCGAGATGATGGTGGAGACAAAAGACAGATCTGAGATTGGCTGTCAATGGGAGAATTGGCTTTGCCAGAGATGATTTGTGCCAGTAAAGAATGAACAAAGCGCGGCCTGAATGAATGAAGAGACACAGAGATAAGAGGCGAGAGATAGATGATTCCACTGACCACAGGAGATAAGAGCGGCAGAATGAAGAGAGCCAGGCGTTCAGCGGATCCTCCACTTCATTCAGCAGTGCCGCCTCACCACTCTTTGCCAAGTTTCTGCCTATCACCGCCATGCATCTTTCCCAGCTTCATTCTAGCGGCGGATTTTCTCTGCGACAATGCGCCTGGACTTTAATTTGAAGCATAAGAAGAAGCCTGAATAGAGATGGAATTAGAACCTCCCCCTGTTAATTAAGACGTCCTGATTTTGCACCCGCTAGGGGATGTTATCACGATGGCAGCAGACGAGACGGACTGAAGTTCATTTATGAAGAAATACTTCAAACTAACAGTGTGGAATTTGTGGATGAAAGAGCGGCGGAGAGGCCAGGTATTTGGTGGAGATCGCAATCTCGCCGTGCGCTCATTCCGGCCCAGAGAACCTTCTCCTGGACGCTCCCATCAGGAAGTGAAGGGCTTTTTGAAACCCGTTAATTACTTTTCTTTTTTTTATATTTTAAACTTAATAATAAAACATCAAAAGAGTCTTTGGTGCGGCTTCCTGCCTCCACCTGACGAGCGCCTCTTCTCGCTGAGGTTTTCTGGAATATTCTGCAGAGGTCGCCCAAAGTTTTATAATCGATGGGAGGATGTCCATGCTCCATGCCTCGGATAGGAATGGTTGGGCCCCTCGCTGTCACAGTCAATGATTGTCACCTCACTGGACTCAGCCGCCTCTTCTGCACAATAATGGCGGCGCGCACACACCCTGATTGGCGGCGTCTCCACTTTCTGGGAGAGATTTCCTTTAAAAGAAGTCTTCATGAATTGGATGGTTGAATATCCACACTACGACACCAGGAAGGTAATTACCGATATGAAGCCAAAAACTGAAGATTTTCACATCTCCGGCCTCCAAAGAGAATAATGTGACGCAATGTCCGGCTTTTCTGACCTTTATAAAGTAGATGATGAAGGTTTCTTCTTCAGGAACATTTCTATTCATGTGACGTCTCACATTCCAAGAGTTTTCCCCAAAAAAATCTAAAAAAATTCACCAAAAATAAAGTCTAATGGCGGCCATACATGGACCAAATTCTCAACAAATTGTTCTTTCAAAAATCAGAAATTTCGGGTGTTATATATTCTGATGGCGCCATTGATTTCAAAATTCAACCAACCAACCAACCAACCAACCAACCAAGCCTTTGGTTTCACCTCATGCTGCTACAGAAAAGACATTTAGTGGGCGCGAATCTTCTTTTCTTTCCAGGTCACAGCTCATGCGCATTTCTTTTTCCATTATATTTCTTGCCCGATTCTCCCATCATTGATTAGACATTCGTTCAAAAAATTCCAACATGTCCAATCACTCAAATTCAATGGCTGCACGAAAATCAGCCATTACTGCAGCCCACTAATGGTGCGAAATCTGAATAATTCTCATTTTCTAAAGAACATTTGTTCAAAATCCCACGTATGGCCGGCTTAACTTTTATGACCTGTCACCCCCTCCCTGCAGGATTGATTGGTCTGTAGTAGTGGATTCTTATAGATTCCTACTTATAGATTCCTACTTATAGATTCCTATTTATAGATTCCTACTTATAGATTCCTTCTTATAGATTCCTACTTATAGATTCCTACTTATAGATTCCTATTTATAGATTCCTATTTATAGATTCCTTCTTATAGATTCCTACTTATAGATTCCTATTTATAGATTCCTTCTTATAGATTCCTTCTTATAGATTCCTACTTATAGATTCCTACTTATAGATTCCTACTTATAGATTCCTATTTATAGATTCCTACCTATAGATTCCTACTTATAGATTCCTTCTTATAGATTCCTACTTATAGATTCCTACTTATAGATTCCTACTTATAGATTCCTTCTTATAGATTCCTACTTATAGATTCCTACTTATAGATTCCTATTTATAGATTCCTATTTATAGATTCCTTCTTATAGATTCCTACTTATAGATTCCTACTTATAGATTCCTTCTTATAGATTCCTACTTATAGATTCCTATTTATAGATTCCTACTTATAGATTCCTTCTTATAGATTCCTACTTATAGATTCCTTCTTATAGATTTCTACTTATAGATTCCTACTTATAGATTCCTATTTATAGATTCCTATTTATAGATTCCTACTTATAGATTCCTTCTTATAGATTCCTACTTATAGATTCCTACTTATAGATTCCTATTTATAGATTCCTACTTATAGATTCCTTCTTATAGATTCCTACTTATAGATTCCTACTTATAGATTCCTATTTATAGATTCCTATTTATAGATTCCTTCTTATAGATTCCTACTTATAGATTCCTACTTATAGATTCCTACTTATAGATTCCTACCTATAGATTCCTACTTATAGATTCCTACTTATAGATTCCTACTTATAGATTCCTACCTATAGATTCCTACTTATAGATTCCTACTTATAGATTCCTACTTATAGATTCCTACCTATAGATTCCTATTTATAGATTCCTATTTATAGATTCCTACTTATAGATTCCTACCTATAGATTCCTACTTATAGATTCCTACCTATAGATTCCTATTTATAGATTCCTATTTATAGATTCCTACTTATAGATTCCTACCTATAGATTCCTACTTATAGATTCCTACCTATAGATTCCTACCTATAGATTCCTTCTTATGTTGTCCGTTGTTAAGTTCCATTCACCCACCACCTCCTTAACAACCAGTGACATCACTGGGCCATTCATTTACTGGCTGGGAATCCAGCGCCATGTAAGCGGATGGGGATAGTTCAATATTACCAGCATGGGGTTTCCCTTCAGGTCTGGTATGAATTTGAAGGGGTAACCCAGCCCCACATCTAACCGGATTCTTATCCAAGTGCTTTGCAGGGATAAGAAACAAAGAGATTACTCCTTCTGTACAGAGCTCTGTGTTGATTGCCAACACAGAGCTCTTGGCTGTGATTGGACTCAGCCGATCAGCAGGTCCTGGCCATCAATCATTGGCTGGGACTTGCTGACAGACTCCCGCTGTGTACCATCACATTGGGTATTGGCAGAGGGGGCGTGCATTCTAAACCTGGAAGCAGGCAGTGACGTACGGGTACGCCGCTTTGCCTGCACAGGCCGCCCGTCCTCAGGACATTGTAGGCCGGCGGTCCGCAAGTGGTTGAAATCATCTCACCAAATTTTTCACTTTGGTCCATGTCCTCCAGAGCAGTGCCCAGCCCCCATGCCATTTGTTTGACAAACCTTCACCTTGAAGCCTAGATCGGTGGTTCTCAAATGTAGTCCTCAAGTACCCTCAACGGGCCATGTTTTCAGGTTTTCCTTTACTATGCACAGCTGCTTTAAATCCATATTAATGACATGTGTAGCAGAGAGAGCCAGGAAAAGTCCTGTTTGGGTTTATACATCACCCAGGCATCTCTCGTATACCTTTAGGGATCTCTGATCCATGATCCAGTTCAGAGCTTGCTCCTCTTCCCCAGGCCAATTTAATCTCACCTGAGACAGACAGCAGGGCTCCCTCAGCCTGGGAACACAGACAACGTTTGTCTAGGAGAGCGGAAGGTCAGTAAAACTACCTGTGTGTGTCTTTGGAAGCTGACAAGCTGTAGGCTTGCTCAGTCTGTGTTAGTTAGGGACTGCATTGTGCGTAGTAAGCGCCGGGACATGGCTAGGCTTTTGTTTATAATTATTATTCCTGCTTGTTTTTCTTAAAGCACTGTACAGCACCTGTATATAAACTTGTATATTGCACCAATAAACACCCCACTGTTTGTCACTACCTCACTGGATTTGGTATCTGTGCCTGAAAGACTGCTTATCCCAGGGAGCTTTGCACCCGCTACCTGTTCCCCAGCTTACACATGGTATTGATAAGAGTTATTTTATCTAAGAGAAGTTCCCAAAACATGGGGGGGGGGGGGGGGTACTTGAGGACTGAGGTTGAGAACCACTGGCCTAGATAATGGCCAGAATTCATTTTTAACATTCGACTTCTATTGACTTTAATAGGGTTCAGATTTGGCTCCCGAACTTTAGTCACGTTCATCGAATGAAATCCAGGTCCGTTCGGCTCATCACTAATCATGGTCCTTGGAGGTCAGCTTTGTATATTGGAGGTCAGCTCAGTATATTGGAGGTCAGCTCTGTATATTGGAGGTCAGCTCTGTATATTGGAGGTCAGCTCTGTATATTGAAGGTCAGTTCTGTATATTGAAGGTCAGTTCTGTATATTGGAGGTCAGCTCTGTATATTGGAGGTCGGAAATCGTCTTCCTTCTAACCGTCCTGGGAGGAACTTTGCATTGTAGAGAATTAACGCTGTCTGCTCACCAGTGAAGGTGTTAATGGAATTCTTCGTGTCCTGGCCAGCAGACGCCTCCGTACCTCACCGGACTCTTATGTCTGTTTATGAGTTTTAATAAATATGTGATTATTTTCCCCCGCAGCAATGTGCGATTATTGACATCAACAAATGTAATCTTCCCGACTCTCCTCAACTCCAATTAGCCCCGCAGAGCGACTGGACTGTTTTATTGTAAGAACTCACCTGTGAAATACGGGAATGAAATGAGTTTTGTGAGTCTAATAAGAGATAAGGAGACTCTTCAATATTGAGCTGCAGATAGTCGGAATATGAAGTTATTGGAGACGTCGGATGTTAATTCTGATGGTCTCATGTCAGATGTCCTGGCTCCTCTGGGAACGCCAGCTTTGGCTGATAGCGTCTCTGTAGCCGTATCATCTGGGTGTCCACTGCTTATATGGGAATTTTTATTCAAATGCGGAGAGCCCCTTTAGTTTGAAAATGCTGTTGATCCAAAAAAAAAAGATGAGTCATCGCTAAAAAGTTGGAGATTTCGCATCATGTTCTAGTTACAGACCCCTATCCAGGCCTTTGTTATATCCAGAGGTCTCCTCTCCCTCCACCTTCTATGGTCCCCCAGAGGTCTCCTCTCCCTCCACCTTCTATGGTCCCCCAGAGGTCACCTCTCTCCACCTTCTATGGTCCCCCAGAGATCACCTCTCTCCACCTTCTATGGTCCCCCAGAGGTCACCTCTCTCCACCTTCTATGGTCCCCCAGAGGTCACCTCTCTCCACCTTCTATGGTCCCCCAGAGGTCACCTCTCTCCACCTTCTATGGTCCCCCAGAGGTCACCTCTCTCCACCTTCTATGGTCCCCCAGAGGTCACCTCTCTCCACCTTCTATGGTCCCCCAGAGGTCACCTCTCTCATCACCTTCTATGGTCCCCCAGAGGTCACCTCTCTCCACCTTCTATGGTGCCCCAGAGGTCACCTCTCTCCACCTTCTATGGTCCCCCAGAGGTTACCTCTCTCCACCTTCTATGGTCCCCCCGAGGTCACCTCTCTCCACCTTCTATGGTCCCCCAGAGGTCACCTCTCTCCACCTTCTATGGTCCCCCAGAGGTTACCTCTCTCCACCTTCTATGGTCCCCCCGAGGTCACCTCTCTCCACCTTCTATGGTCCCCCAGAGGTCACCTCTCTCATCACCTTCTATGGTCCCCCAGAGGTCACCTCTCTCCACCTTCTATGGTCCCCCAGAGGTCACCTCTCTCCACCTTCTATGGTCCCCCAGAGGTCTCCTCTCTCCACCTTCTATGGTCCCCCAGAGGTCTCCTCTCTCCACCTTCTATGGTCCCCCAGAGGTCACCTCTCTCCACCTTCTATGGTCCCCCAGAGGTCTCCTCTCTCCACCTTCTATGGTCCCCCCAGAGGTCTCCTCTCTCCATCTTCTATGGTCCCCCCAGAGGTCACCTCTCTCCACCTTCTATGGTCCCCCAGAGGTCTCCTCTCTCATCACCTTCTATGGTCCCCCAGAGGTCACCTCTCTCCACCTTCTATGGTCCCCCAGAGGTCACCTCTCTCCACCTTCTATGGTCCCCCAGAGGTCACCTCTCTCCACCTTCTATGGTCCCCCAGAGGTCACCTCTCTCCACCTTCTATGGTCCCCCCAGAGGTCACCTCTCTCCACCTTCTATGGTCCCCCAGAGGTCACCTCTCTCCACCTTCTATGGTCCCCCAGAGGTCACCTCTCTCCACCTTCTATGGTCCCCCAGAGGTCTCCTCTCTCCACCTTCTATGGTCCCCCAGAGGTCTCCTCTCTCCACCTTCTATGGTCCCCCAGAGGTCACCTCTCTCCACCTTCTATGGTCCCCCAGAGGTCTCCTCTCTCCACCTTCTATGGTCCCCCAGAGGTTACCTCTCTCCACCTTCTATGGCCCCCCAATGGTCTCCTCTCCCTCCACCTTCTATGGTCCCCCAGAGGTCACCTCTCTCCACCTTCTATGGTCCCCCAGAGGTCACCTCTCTCCACCTTCTATGGTCCCCCAGAGGTCACCTCTCTCCACCTTCTATGGTCCCCCAGAGATCACCTCTCTCCACCTTCTATGGTGCCCCAGAGGTCACCTCTCTCCACCTTCTATGGTCCCCCAGAGGTCTCCTCTCTCATCACCTTCTATGGTCCCCCCAGGGGTCACCTCTCTCCACCTTCTATGGTCCCCCAGAGGTTACCTCTCTCCACCTTCTATGGCCCCCCAATGGTCTCCTCTCCCTCCACCTTCTATGGTCCCCCAGAGGTCACCTCTCTCCACCTTCTATGGTCCCCCAGAGGTCACCTCTCTCCACCTTCTATGGTCCCCCAGAGATCACCTCTCTCCACCTTCTATGGTGCCCCAGAGGTCACCTCTCTCCACCTTCTATGGTCCCCCAGAGGTCTCCTCTCTCATCACCTTCTATGGTCCCCCCAGGGGTCACCTCTCTCCACCTTCTATGGTCCCCCCAGAGGTCACCTCTCTCCACCTTCTATGGTGCCCCCAGAGGTCACCTCTCTCCACCTTCTATGGTCCCCAGAGGTCACCTCTCTCCACCGTCTCTGATCCCCCAGAGGTCACCTCTCTCCATCTTCTCTGATCCCCTGGACGTCTCCTATCTCCACCCTTCTCTGATCCCCCTGAGGTAACCTCTTTCCACTCTCTTTGGTCCCCTGGAACCCCCCATGTCCTCTGTCTTCTACCGCACACAAGGAAAATGCTCAGAATGAAGTCTAAGGAGGAGGATATTTCCAGGTCTAATTCATTTATCTGAAAGGATAAAACGTTAATGGATGTTTTGCTCTAGAGACGGCAATTAATGTATTAAAAAATGGAAAATCTGCGTTTAGCCGCCCGCTTCCTCCAGGCCCTCTGGGGTGGCCCCGTCCTGTCTGAATCCCCCGTAATAAAGCAGATTGTCTCACTAATTCACCAGTGGGGGACACGTACCTATTTGAGGAATTGCACCAGCTGTAGAACAGACGACGTCCTGCCGGCTCGGTGTTTATAGGCTTAGGAATGGAACCCGCTGCTTCCAGCTCATTTCATTTCCCAAACAAGACATTTAGCGCAATGCTGATACTTTGAAATAAGCATATCATTAGACGAGGATTCGGCGAGCCGTCAGCCTGGGATTAATCTCTCTGGAATACAAAGTCACACAGTATGGGCAGAGGGCTGGCTCAGGCCTCCCAATAGAGAAATGGAGGTCCTCCAGACCAGTCCTGATATCCAAACATTTTAGAGTCCCCATCAGTGACGACACACAGGGGGGTCATCGGTCTCTATCTGCCAACCTTTCCTGAAGGTTTACTACTGACTGGTCTTCTCCATAAGGCTCCTCCTGGGCTGACCTAGAAAGAGACACACCCCTGCTTCTGCCTCAACCAATAGATACAAAGTAGAAATATTCCCCACCTTAATTCTAAGCTACTCCCGGAGCTAAAGTTTCCCTAAATCCAGACCCTGACCAGGTTACGGGCTAGGATGTCATGTAATAGTTCTATGTAGGATTATTGGGGGGAATTCCATATTGTGATGATAATTACAGATGTCCTCGTCCTTCCGTCTGCCACTACATGACCAGATCTTTATCCAAAATGTCCCGGGCTTTCCCTATCTATTTATGTAATCCTTATATAATCAGCCACACCAGCTCCAGAACCCAAGAAGTCCGGTTCCAGAACCCAAGAACTCCAGATGAGCGACTCCAGAAGACCATTACCTGAGAAGAATTTCCACACCCCAGACGCCTGGCTCCCGAACCCAAGAACCCCAGACACCTGGCTCCCGAACCCAAGAACCCCAGACGCCTGGCTCCCGAACCCAAGAACCCCAGACGCCTGGCTCCAGAACCCAAGAACCCCAGACGCCTGGCTCCCGAACCCAAGAACCCCAGACGCCTGGCTCCCGAACCCAAGAACCCCAGACGCCTGGCTCCCGAACCCAAGAACCCCAGACGCCTGGCTCCCGAACCCAAGAACCCCAGACACCTGGCTCCCGAACCCAAGAACCCCAGACGCCTGGCTCCCGAACCCAAGAACCCCAGACGCCTGGCTCCCGAACCCAAGAACCCCAGACGCCTGGCTCCCGAACCCAAGAACCCCAGACGCCTGGCTCCCGAACCCAAGAACCCCAGACGCCTGGCTCCAGAACCCAAGAACTCCAGATGACCGACTCCAGAAGACCATAACCTGAGAAGAATTTCCACACCCCAGACGCCTGGCTCCCGAACCCAAGAACCCCAGACGCCTGGCTCCAGAACCCAAGAACCCCAGAAGACTGGCTCCAGAACCCAAGAACCCCAGAAGACTGGCTCCAGAACCCAAGAACCCCAGAAGACTGGCTTCAGAACCCAGATAAAGTGTGCCCCATACAGGTAGAGAGTACCTCATACAGGTAGATAGCGCCCCATACAGGTAGAGAGCACCCCATACAGGTAGATAGCGCCCCATACAGGTAGATAGCGCCCCATACAGGTAGATAGCGCCCCATACAGGTAGATAGCACCCCATACAGGTAGAGAGCACCCCATACAGGTAGATAGCGCCCCATACAGACAGAGAGCACCCCATACACGTAGAGTACCTTATGACATGCATTTGGTTTTGATACAGGTGACGATGGCGGCGGAGCAAGACCCGGTCAGGCGGTGGGGCAGGACCCAGTCAGGCGGCGAGGTATGACTCGGTCAGGCGGCGGGGCAGTCAGACGGGAGAGAAGGACCCGGTCAGGCGGCAGAACATGACCCAGTCAGGTGGCGGACCAGGACCCAGTCAGGCGGTGGTGCAGGACCTGGTCAGGAAGAGGGGCAGGACCCGGTCAGGCGTAGGGGCAGTCAGGCAGCGGGGTAGAACCCAGTCAGGCGGCAGGGCAGGACCCCGTCAGGCGGCGGGGCAGAACAAGGTCCGGTGGCGGGGCAGGACCCGGTCAGGCAGAGGGGCAGGACCCGGTAAGGTGGCGGGGCAGGACACGGTCAGGTGGGCAGGACCCGGTCAGGCGGCGGGGCAGGCCCCGGTCAGGGTGGCGGAGCAGGACCTGGTCAGGTGGCGGGGCAGGACCCAGTCAGGTGGGCAGGACCCGGTCAGGTGGCAGAGCAGGACCCGGTCAGGTGGCAGAGCAGGACCCGGTCAGGTGGTGGGGCAGGACCCGGTCAGGTAGCAGAGCAGGACCCGGTCAGGTGGCGGGGCAGGACCCGGTCAGGTGGCGGAGCAGGACCCGGTCAGGTAGCAGAGCAGGACCCGGTCAGGTGGCAGAGCAGGACCCGGTCAGGTGGCAGAGCAGGACCCGGTCAGGTGGTGGGGCAGGACCCGGTCAGGTAGCAGAGCAGGACCCGGTCAGGTGGCCGGGCAGGACCCGGTCAGGTGGCGGAGCAGGACCCGGTCAGGTAGCAGAGCAGGACCCAGTCAGGTGGCGGAGCAGGACCCGGTCAGGTGGCGGAGCAGGACTAGGTCAGGTGGCGGAGCAGGACCCGGTCAGGTGGCAGAGCAGGACCCGGTCAGGTGGTGGGGCAGGACCCGGTCAGGTAGCAGAGCAGGACCCGGTCAGGTGGCGGAGCAGGACCCGGTCAGGTGGCAGAGCAGGACCCGGTCAGGTGGCAGAGCAGGACCCGGTCAGGTGGCAGAGCAGGACCCGGTCAGGTGGCAGAGCAGGACCCGGTCAGGTGGCGGAGCAGGACCCGGTCAGGTGGCGGAGCAGGACCCGGTCAGGTGGTGGGGCAGGACCCGGTCAGGTAGCAGAGCAGGACCCGGTCAGGTGGTGGGGCAGGACCCGGTCAGGTAGCAGAGCAGGACCCGGTCAGGTGGTGGGGCAGGACCCGGTCAGGTAGCAGAGCAGGACCCGGTCAGGTGGCGGGGCAGGACCCGGTCAGGTGGCGGAGCAGGACCCGGTCAGGTGGCGGAGCAGGACCCGGTCAGGTGGCGGAGCAGGACCCGGTCAGGTGGCAGAGCAGGACCCGGTCAGGTGGCGGAGCAGGACCCGGTCAGGTGGCGGAGCAGGACCCGGTCAGGTGGTGGGGCAGGACCCGGTCAGGTAGCAGAGCAGGACCCGGTCAGGTGGTGGGGCAGGACCCGGTCAGGTAGCAGAGCAGGACCCGGTCAGGTGGCGGGGCAGGACCCGGTCAGGTGGCGGAGCAGGACCCGGTCAGGTGGCGGAGCAGGACCCGGTCAGGTGGCGGAGCAGGACCCGGTCAGGTGGCGGAGCAGGACCCGGTCAGGTGGCAGAGCAGGACCCGGTCAGGTAGCGGGAAAGATTCTCCGGCATTCTTAATTCCGCCGGCGGAAATTATTTTATTCAAATTGTGGTGAGACGAAATTCTAGAATGTGAAAGTGGAAGAATAGAAAGTTCCGGAGAAGGCGAGACTTCAATCAAAGGGAATAATGAAATGCCGTCATGCATGGTAGCCCACACATTGTACTGCCAGCTCTGCCCCCCCCCCCCCCCCAGGACATTCTCATTCTCCGGCATGCTTCACTCACTTCCCATCATTCCCACAACCTCCCCACACACCATCTCCAGGTAGAAGCACATCTCTAGTCTCTGATAACAGGCAGTGTCCATGTGACTTCCAGGTAGAAGCACATCTCTAGTCTCTGGTAAAAGGCAGTGTTCATATGACTTGGGGTGATGGGGACACTGTGTTATATATTGGAGTGATGGGGACACTGTATTATTTTGGGGTGATGGGGACGTTGTGCTGTATTGGGGTGATGGGGACACTGTGTTATGTTGGGGGGCGGGGGGACATTGTGTTGGGGGGCGGGGGGACATTGTGTTATGTTGGGGGGCGGGGGGACATTGTGTTATGTTGGGGGGCGGGGGGACATTGTGATATGTTGGGGGGCGGGGGGACATTATGTTATGTTGGGGGGAGGGGGGCATTGTGTTATGTTGGGGGGCACTGTGTTATGTTGGGGGGCGAGGGGGGCATTGTGTTATATTGGGGGCGGGGACATTGTGTTATGTTGGGGGCGGGGGGGCACTGTTATGTTGGGGGGCGGGGGGACATTATGTTATGTTGGGGGGAGGGGGGCATTGTGTTATGTTGGGGTGATGGGGGCACTGTGTTATGTTGGGGGGGCATTGTGTTATGTTGGGGGGCGGGGGGCACTGTGTTATGTTGGGGGGCGGGAGGCACTGTGTTATGTTGGGGGGCGGGGGGGGCATTGTGTTATGTTGGGGGGCCGGGGGCATTGTGTTATGTTGGGGGGCGGGGGGCACTGTGTTATGTTGGGGGGCGGGGGGCATTGTGTTATGTTGGGGGCATTGTGGTATGTTGGGGGGCAGGGGGGACATTGTGTTATGTTGGGAGGCGGGGGGGCACTGTGTTATGTTGGGGGGCGGGGGGCATTGTGTTATGTTGGGGGGCGGGGGGGGCACTTTGTTATGTTGGGGGCGGGGGGGACATTGTGTTATGTTGGGGGGCACTGTGTTATGTTGGGGGGCGGGGGACATTGTGTTATGTTGAGGGGCGGGGGGGTATTGTGTTATGTTGAGGGGCGGGGGGCATTGTGTTATGTCGGGGGGCGGGGGGGGCACTTTGTTATGTTGGGGGGCGGGGGGGACATTGTGTTATGTTGGGGTGATGGGGACATTGTGTTATGTTGGGGGGCGGGGGGGACATTGTGTTATGTTGGGGGGCGGGGGGCATTGTGTTATGTTGGGGGGTGGGGGAGGCACTGTGTTATGTTGGGGGGCACTGTGTTATGTTGGGGGGCGGGGGGCATTGTGTTATGTTGGGGGGCGGGCACTTTATGTTGGGGGGCGGGGGGGACATTGTGTTATGTTGGGGGGCGGGGGGGCACTGTGTTATGTTGGGGGGCCGGGGGCATTGTGTTATGTTGAGGGGCGGGGGGGACATTGTGTTATGTTGGGGGGCGGGGGGCATTGTGTTATGTTGGGGGGTGGGGGAGGCACTGTGTTATGTTGGGGGGCACTGTGTTATGTTGGGGGGCGGGGGGCATTGTGTTATGTTGGGGGGCGGGCACTTTATGTTGGGGGGCGGGGGGCATTGTGTTATGTTGAGGGGCGGGGGGGCATTGTGTTATGTTGGGGGGGGCATTGTGTTATGTTGGGGGGCGGGGGGCATTGTGTTATAATGGGGGGCGGGGGCATTGCTGTATATTTTTATGGATGAACCTCTTTTTGTACCTCTTTGTAGTGGGATTCCATCAATGAGATGGACGAGTTCTTCACCCCCATACACACCTACCAAGTCTGTAACGTCATGACCCCCAACCAGAACAATTGGCTGCGAACCAACTGGGTGCAGAGAGACGGCGCCCGCCGAGTTTACGCCGAGATCAAATTCACCCTGCGAGATTGTAACAGCATGCCGGGGGTGCTGGGCACCTGTAAGGAAACCTTCAACCTCTACTACATGGAGAGCGACCGCGACCTGGGCAGCAGCACCCGGGAGAGCCAATTCATGAAGATCGACACCATCGCCGCCGACGAGAGCTTCACCAGCGTGGATCTCGGGGTTCGGAGGCTGAAGCTCAACACAGAAGTGCGCGGCGTGGGGCCTCTGAGCAGGCGGGGCTTTTATTTGGCATTTCAGGACATCGGGGCGTGTATCGCCATCGTCTCGGTGCGGGTCTATTATAAGAAATGCCCCTCCATGGTCAGGAACCTCGCCGCCTTCTCCGAGGCCGTGACCGGCGCCGATTCCTCTTCCCTGGTGGAGGTGCGTGGAGAATGTGTGGGACATTCCGAGGAGAGAGACACCCCAAAGATGTACTGTAGTGCTGAGGGCGAGTGGCTGGTCCCCATCGGGAAGTGCGTGTGTAGCGCAGGCTTCGAGGAACGCAGCGATTCCTGTGTAGGTAAGACAATGTCCTCACAGTTCACACTAAGTCCCATCTACGCCATCAGGGGGTCCCTCTACTCACATTCTGCTCCATACAATCTCTATACAAGGACCATACAATCTCCATACAAGGACCATACAATCTCCATACAAGGACCATACAATCTCCATACAAGGACCATACAATCTCTATACAAGGACCATACAATCTCCATACAAGGACCATACAATCTCCATACAAGGACCATACAATCTCCATACAAGGACCATACAATCTCTATACAAGGACCATACAATCTCCATACAAGGACCATACAATCTCCATACAATCTCTATACAAGGACCATAGAATGTCCATACAAGGACCATACAATCTCTATACAAGCACCATACAATGTCCATACAATCTCTATACAAGGACCATAGAATGTCCATACAAGGACCATACAATCTCCATACAAGGACCATACAATCTCCATACAAGGACCATACAATCTCCATACAAGGACCATACAATCTCTATACAAGGACCATACAATCTCCATACAAGGACCATACAATCTCCATACAATCTCTATACAAGGACCATAGAATGTCCATACAAGGACCATACAATCTCTATACAAGCACCATACAATGTCCATACAATCTCTATACAAGGACCATAGAATGTCCATACAAGGACCATACAATCTCCATACAAGGACCATACAATCTCCATACAAGGACCATACAATCTCCATACAAGGACCATACAATCTCTATACAAGCACCATACAATCTCCATACAATCTCTATACAAGGACCATACAATCTCCATACAAGGACCATACAATCTCCATACAATCTCCATACAAGAACCATACAATCTCTATACAAGCACCATACAATCTCCATACAATCTCTATACAAGGACCATACAATCTCCATACAAGGACCATACAATCTCTATACAAGGACCATACAATCTCCATACAAGGACCATACAATCTCTATACAAGGACCATACAATCTCTATACAAGGACCATACAATCTCCATACAAGAACCATACAATCACCATACAAGAACCATACAATCTCCATACAAGGACCATACAATCTCCATACAAGAACCATACAATCTCTATACAAGCACCATACAATCTCCATACAATCTCTATACAAAGACCATACAATCTCCATACAAGGACCATACAATCGCCATACAAGGACCATACAATCTCCATACAAGGACCATACAATCTCCATACAAGGACCATACAATCTCCATACAAGGACCATACAATCTCCATACAAGGACCATACAATCTCTATACAAGCACCATACAATCTCCATACAATCTCTATACAAGGACCATACAATCTCCATACAAGGACCATACAATCTCCATACAAGGACCATACAATCTCCATACAAGCACCATACAATCTCTATACAAGCACCATACAATCTCCATACAAGGACCATACAATCTCCATACAAGGACCATACAATCTCCATACAAGGACCATACAATCTCCATACAAGGACCATACAATCTCCATACAAGGACCATACAATCTCCATACAAGGACCATACAATCTCCATACAAGGACCATACAATCTCTATACAAGGACCATACAATCTCTATACAAGGACCATACAATCACCATACAAGGACCATACAATCTCCATACAAGGACCATACAATCTCTATACAAGGACCATACAATCTCCATACAAGGACCATACAATCTCCATACAAGGACCATACAATCTCTATACAAGGACCATACAATCTCCATACAAGGACCATACAATCTCTATACAAGGACCATACAATCTCCATACAAGGACCATACAATCTCTATACAAGGACCATACAATCTCCATACAAGGACCATACAATGTCCATACAATCTCTATACAAGGCAGGGGCGTAACTACAGGGGTTGCAGGGGTTGCAATTGCTACCGGGCCCCATGCTCCAGGGGGCCCGGTAGCAAACCAGTGGGTGAACTTCCAGGATCTCAAAGGTCACACTTGCGACCGGGCCCTGGCATTTCACCACTGTGGGGAGGCCCCAAGATTGCAGGAAGGCGGCCCACTGCAGAACTTGTGAAAGGATCCTGCTGCGGGACCATAATAAAAGGCCATGCAACGAGTGTAAAGAGCCCCAGGATTAGTGGGAAGAGCCCCGGGCTTGAAGGGAAGGGCCCTGGCCAGGGGTCTGGGGGGCCCTTCATGGTTTCTTGCATCGGGGCCCTGAAGGATCTAGTTAGGCCTCTGATACAAGGACCATACAATCTCCATACAAGGACCATACAATCTCTATACAAAGACCATACAATCTCTATACAAGGACCATAGAATGTCCATACAAGGACCATACAATCTCTATACAAGGACCATACAATCTCCATACAAGGACCATACAATCTCCATACAAGGACCATACAATCTCTATACAAGGACCATACAATCTCCATACAAGGACCATACAATCTCCATACAAGGACCATACAATGTCCATACAATCTCTATACAAGGACCATACAATCTCTATACAAGGACCATAGAATGTCCATACAAGGACCATACAATCTCCATACAAGGACCATACAATCTCCATACAAGGACCATACAATCTCTATACAAGGACCATACAATCTCCATACAAGGACCATACAATCTCCATACAAGGACCATACAATGTCCATACAATCTCTATACAAAGACCATACAATCTCTATACAAGGACCATAGAATGTCCATACAAGGACCATACAATCTCCATACAAGGACCATACAATCTCCATACAAGGACCATACAATCTCTATACAAGGACCATACAATCTATATACAAGGACCATACAATCTCCATACAAGGACCATACAATCTCCATACAAGGACCATGCAATCTCCATACAAGGACCATACAATCTCTATACAAGGACCATACAATCTCCATACAAGGACCATACAATCTCTATACAAGGACCATACAATCTCCATACAAGGACCATACAATCTCTATACAAGGACCATACAATCTCTATACAATCTCCATACAAGAACCATACAATCTCTATACAAAGACCATACAATCTCTATACAAGGACCATAGAATGTCCATACAAGGACCATAGAATGTCCATACAATCTCTATACAAGGACCATACAATCTCCATACAAGGACCAATCAATCTCCATACAAGGACCATACAATCTCTATACAAGGACCATAAAATCTCCATACAAGGACCATACAATCTCTATACAAGGACCATACAATCTCTATACAATCTCCATACAAGAACCATACAATCTCTATACAAAGACCATACAATCTCTATACAAGGACCATAGAATGTCCATACAAGGACCATAGAATGTCCATACAATCTCTATACAAGGACCATACAATCTCCATACAAGGACCATACAATCTCCATACAAGGACCATACAATCTCTATACAAGGACCATACAATCTCTATACAAGGAACATACAATCTCCATACAAGGACCATACAATGCCCATACCATCTCCATACAAGGACCATACAATCTCCATACAAGGACCATACAATCTCCATACAAGGACCATACAATCTCCATACAAGAACCATACAATCTCTATACAAGGAACATACAATCTCCATACAAGGACCATACAATGCCCATACCATCTCCATACAAGGACCATACAATCTCCATACAAGGACCATACAATCTCCATACAAGGACCATACAATCTCCATACAAGAACCATACAATCTCTATACAAGCACCATACAATCTCCATACAATCTCTATACAAAGACCATACAATCTCCATACAAGGACCATACAATCGCCATACAAGGACCATACAATGTCCATACCATCTCCATACAAGGACCATACAATCTCCATACAAGGACCATACAATCTCCATACAAGGACCATACAATCTCTATACAAGAACCATACAATCTCTATACAAGAACCATACAAGGACCATACAACCTCCATACAATCTCTATACAAGCTCCATACAATCTCCATACAAGGACCATACAAGGACCATACAAGGACCAAGGACCATACAATCTCTATACAAGGACCATACAATCTCCATACAAGAACCATACAATCTCTATACAAGCACCATACAATCTCCATACAATCTCTATACAAAGACCATACAATCTCCATACAAGGACCATACAATCGCCATACAAGGACCATACAATGTCCATACCATCTCCATACAAGGACCATACAATCTCCATACAAGGACCATACAATCTCCATACAAGGACCATACAATCTCCATACAAGAACCATACAATCTCTATACAAGAACCATACAAGGACCATACAACCTCCATACAATCTCTATACAAGCTCCATACAATCTCCATACAAGGACCATACAAGGACCATACAAGGACCAAGGACCATACAATCTCTATACAAGGACCATACAATCTCCATACAAGAACCATACAATCTCTATACAAGAACCATAGAATGTCCATACAATCTCTATACAAAGACCATACAATCTCTATACAAGGACCATACAAGGACCATACAATCTCTATACAAGGACCATACAAGAACCATACAAAGACCATACGATCTCCATACAAGGACCATACAATCTCCATACAAGGATCATACAATCTCCATACAAGAACCATACAATCTCCATACAAGGACCATACAATCTCTATACAAGGACCATACAATCGCCATACAATCTCTATACAATCTCTATACAATCTCTATACAAAGACCATACAATCTCTATACAAGGACCATACAATGTCCATACAATCTCTATACAAGGACCATACAATGTCCATACAATCTCTATACAAGGACCATACAAGGACCATACAATCTCTATACAAGGACCATACAAGGACCATACAATCTCTATACAAGGACCATACAATCTCTATACAAGGACCATACAATCTCTATACAATCTCCATACAAGGACCATACAACGTCCATACAAGGACCATACAATCTCTATACAAGGACCATACAATCTCCATACAATCTCCGTACAAGGACCATACAACGTCCATACAATCTCCACACAATGTCCATACAAGAACCATACAATCTCTATACAATCTCCATACAAGGACCATACAACCTCCATACAATCCCCATACAAGGACCATACAACGTCCATAACCTCTAGTATTATACCCGCTACATACCCCCGGGGTACCCTCCCCCTCTAGTATAATACCTTCTACATACCCCCGGGGTACCCTCCCCCTCTAGTATAATACCTTCTACATACCCCCGGGGTACCCTCCCCCTCTAGTATAATACCTTCTACATACCCCCGGGGTACCCTCCCCCTCTAGTATAATGCCTTCTACATACCCCCGGGGTGCCCTCCCCCTCTAGTATAATGCCTTCTACATACCCCCGGGGTACCCTCCTCCTCTAATATAATACCTTCTACATACCCCCGGGGTACCCTCCTCCTCTAGTATAATACCTTCTACATACCCCCGGGGTACCCTCCTCCTCTAATATAATACCTTCTACATACCCCCGGGGTACCCTCCCCCTCTAGTATAATACCTTCTACATACCCCCGGGGTACCCTCCCCCTCTTGTATAATACCTTCTACATACCCCCGGGGTACCCTCCTCCTCTAATATAATACCTTCTACATACCCCCGGGGTACCCTCCTCCTCTAGTATAATACCTTCTACATACCCCCGGGGTACCCTCCTCCTCTAATATAATACCTTCTACATACCCCCGGGGTACCCTCCCCCTCTAGTATAATACCTTCTACATACCCCCGGGGTACCCTCCCCCTCTAGTATAATACCTTCTACATACCCCCGGGGTACCCTCCCCCTCTAGTATAATACCTTCTACATACCCCGGGGTACCCTCCCCCTCTTGCATAATACCTTCTACATACCCCCGGGGTACCCTCCTCCTCTAATATAATACCTTCTACATACCCCTGGGGTACCCTCCTCCTCTAGTATAATACCTTCTACATACCCCCGGGGTACCCTCCCCCTCTAGTATAATACCTTCTACATGCCCCCGGGGTACCCTCCTCCTCTAGTATAATACCTTCTACATACCCCCGGGGTACCCTCCTCCTCTAGTATAATACCTTCTACATACCCCCGGGGTACCCTCCCCCTCTAGTATAATACCTTCTACATACCCCCGGGGTACCCTCCCCCTCTAGTATAATACCTTCTACATACCCCCGGGGTACCCTCCCCCTCTAGTATAATGCCTTCTACATACCCCCGGGGTACCCTCCCCCTCTAGTATAATACCTTCTACATACCCCCGGGGTACCCTCCCCCTCTTGTATAATACCTTCTACATACCCCCGGGGTACCCTCCTCCTCTAGTATAATACCTTCTACATACCCCCGGGGTACCCTCCCCCTCTAGTATAATACCTTCTACATACCCCCGGTGTACCCTCCCCCTCTAGTATAATACCTTCTACATACCCCCGGGGTACCCTCCCCCTCTAGTATAATGCCTTCTACATACCCCCGGGGTACCCTCCTCCTCTAATATAATACCTTCTACATACCCCCGGGGTACCCTCCCCCTCTAATATAATACCTTCTACATACCCCCGGGGTATCCTCCCCCTCTTGCATAATACCTTCTACATACCCCCGGGGTACCCTCCTCCTCTAATATAATACCTTCTACATACCCCTGGGGTACCCTCCTCCTCTAGTATAATACCTTCTACATACCCCCGGGGTACCCTCCCCCTCTAGTATAATACCTTCTACATGCCCCCGGGGTACCCTCCTCCTCTAGTATAATACCTTCTACATACCCCCGGGGTACCCTCCTCCTCTAGTATAATACCTTCTACATACCCCCGGGGTACCCTCCCCCTCTAGTATAATACCTTCTACATACCCCCGGGGTACCCTCCCCCTCTAGTATAATACCTTCTTCATACCCCCGGGGTACCCTCCCCCTCTAGTATAATGCCTTCTACATACCCCCGGGGTACCCTCCCCCTCTTGTATAATACCTTCTACATACCCCCGGGGTACCCTCCTCCTCTAGTATAATACCTTCTACATACCCCCGGGGTACCCTCCCCCTCTAGTATAATACCTTCTACATACCCCCGGTGTACCCTCCCCCTCTAGTATAATACCTTCTACATACCCCCGGGGTACCCTCCCCCTCTAGTATAATGCCTTCTACATACCCCCGGGGTACCCTCCTCCTCTAATATAATACCTTCTACATACCCCCGGGGTACCCTCCCCCTCTAATATAATACCTTCTACATACCCCCGGGGTATCCTCCCCCTCTTGCATAATACCTTCTACATACCCCCGGGGTACCCTCCTCCTCTAATATAATACCTTCTACATACCCCTGGGGTACCCTCCTCCTCTAATATAATACCTTCTACATACCCCTGGGGTACCCTCCCCCTCTAGTATAATACCTTCTACATACCCCTGGGGTGCCCTCCCCCTCTAGTATAATACCTTCTACATACCCCCGGGGTGCCCTCCCCCTCTAGTATAATACCTTCTACATACCCCCGGGGTACCCTCCCCCTCTAGTATAATACCTTCTACATACCCCCGGGGTACCCTCCCCCTCTAGTATAATACCTTCTACATACCCCCGGGGTACCCTCCCCCTCTAGTATAATACCTTCTACATACCCCTGGGGTACCCTCCCCCTCTTGTATAATACCTTCTACATACCCCCGGGGTACCCTCCCCCTCTAGTATAATACCTTCTACACACCCCCGGGGTACCCTCCCCCTCTAGTATAATACCTTCTACATACCCCCGGGGTACCCTCCCCCTCTAGTATAATACCTTCTACATACCCCCGGGGTACCCTCCCCCTCTAGTATAATACCTTCTACATACCCCCGGGGTACCCTCCTCCTCTAGTATAATACCTTCTACATACCCCTGGGGTGCCCTCCCCCTCTAGTATAATACCCTCTACATACCCCCGGGTACCCTCCTCCTCTAGTATAATACCCCCGGTGTACCCTCCTCCTCTAGTATAATACCTTCTACATACCCCCGGGGTACCCTCCCCCTCTAGTATAATCCCTTCTACATACCCCGGGGGTACCCTCCCCCTCTAGTATAATACCTTCTACATACCCCTGGGGTACCCTCCCCCTCTAGTATAATACCCCCTACATACCCCTGGGGTGCCCTCCCCCTCTAGTATAATACCTTCCACGTATCCCTGGGGTACCCTCCTCCTCTAGTATAATACCCTCTACATACCCCCGGGTACCCTCCTCCTCTAGTATAATACCCCCGGTGTACCCTCCTCCTCTAGTATAATACCTTCTACATACCCCCGGGGTACCCTCCCCCTCTAGTATAATACCCTTTACGTACCCCCGGGGTGTATTACTATCTTGGACATTGAGGGTTACAGATGTATGAGTGACCTGCTCCTCGGGGGATGGGAGGGGAGGGACTGGAGATGTCATCTGGCACAGGTAAAGTGAGAGGATTGGTCGGGTCTCAGAGGGGGGTGGAGTTTTTGCTCCTGGATGGGTCAGTGGCTGTCATTTATGGTGATTGAGGTGGACCCCCAAAACCGCCAGGCCAGGGTTGTGGGGAGGAGGCCCTTGTCTTCATCAACATGGCACAGGAGGGGGAGCTCCTTCTTCCCCCCTTTTCTGTCCGTGTATTGGCGGGAGGGTTCTGATTGGTCGGTGTGGGATGGTAATGAAGAGACGAGTGACAATCATTTCTCATTTTCCTGCTCCCCCCTCCCCCTCCCCCGCGGTGCTTCTATTTTTTCCGTTGATTAGACGGGAAAGAAAACTTTCCAGACACATAAAACGGCCGCGCTGATCTTCCAGCTGTGCAAACGCTGATAATGGCCGCTGACGGTGATGGCGGCGCGTCTTCGCCTTGCCGCCAGGTAATCTGATTTGCGGCCCCCGAGAGGCCCCTTTAGAGGGCGATGTGTTTGTTCTGCTTGTTTGTTGGGCCCCATAATGGGCACTTAGTGGAAGGTGTCCTCTTCTTCAAACATGGAAATGATGTTTACCGAGACGCCGTCGCTCTCCGCCGCGCTCCTCCGACACATCCTCTTCAAGGTTACCGAGCCGCGCTCTTATCTTCATCCCATTCATTAGACTCCTAATTGTGACGTGAGTCACTTTGGTTGGGGGGCAGTGAGCAGTATATGGGGGGGTATAGTAAGCAGTATACAGTGGGGGGGGGCAGTGAGCAGTATATGGGGGGGTATAGTAAGCAGTATACAGTGGGGGGGGGCAGTGAGCAGTATATGGGGGGTATAGTAAGCAGTATACAGTGGGGGGGGGCAGTGAGCAGTATGTGACGTGAGTCACTTTGGTTGGGGGGTTTGTGGAGCCCAGATTGTTGTAGGGAGGTTGGTAGACTCTTATAAGGGGCACAGGGTGACCAAGAACCCCAGTCAAGTCTGCTCTGCACTAATCAGACTCTTGGTAGTGGGGTGGGGGTTTGTTGTTGTTGAATACCTGCATTCCATTGTTCTATTGTTCCTGTCTGCCTTGAGTAAGCTGAGGGGGAGGGGTTGTCAGATTGTATATCTCTGTGTGCATGTGTTTTGAATAAACAGTTTGATTCTGGATGACTCCAAAACTTGTACTGTCGAGTTCTTGGGGTAACTATAGCCAGATTCACGAATCCCGTGTTCCAGAGCTTAGGAAGCAGGTTACTGGCGGAGATACCCAGTTGCGGTGTCCGGATTCCGTCACATTGGTGGCAGCGGTGGGATGCTTCCTGCAGTCTGGGACATCCAAACCTCCACCGGGATCCAAGATCGGGATAGCAGACTTTGGTCGACCCAACAGAGATATGGACCTGGGATCAGAGTTTGAGGGGGTGCTGCGGATCGCCCTTTCAGTATACCCCAGGACAGTATCTGTGGATCAATACCTGGAGCTCAGGCAGCAGATTCGGGTGGGGCTCTGGCTTGGAGCCCTCCAGCTTGCTGGTATATACCAGGGCAAGTGCTTTCCAACCCAAGGGGAACGGGCCAGTGACCAACGGAAGTTGCGGATGGCATTCCTGGGAGAGCGGCCCCAGGAGCAATGGGTATCGGAGTTGGACAGGCTGGTCCAGCAGGAGATAGAGCTGGACAATCAATATCGGGCTCTGCAATGGCACGCAGAGCAGAAATATTTAGGAGAGACATCAGAATGCTCTCCGGAGGGAAATGACTTTGGTGGCCCTGGATTGCTGTGGGAGAGCCTTACAGATGTGTTTGGGGATGAAGGGGAACCTACCCTTGAGAACCTGCGAGAATACAGAGAGGCTATGCTCCGTCTCACAGGGGTCTCAGAGCTTGAACCTGATCTAGAACACTTGCTAAGGAAAGAACAGCATCTGGAAAGGGCATACAGGATACTGCTAGAACACGTTCAGCAGCATGTCTATGAGTCGGCAGTGGAAACTCCGGAGATTGCTGTTCCCAAAGCTGAAGTGCTGATAACAGGGCAGAGCTCTGCTAGCCTCTGCCCAGCACCAGTAACATCTTCTGGATTCCACAGAAAGGAGATGGTGAACCTCGATCCCCAGACACCACCAGAGACCGGGGATTTAATAGACTTTTCTATTGAGCAGGAACAACCCGGTGAGCCTCCTGCAGAACAGCTCACTTCAGAGCGTGGCGCTGTGGACCCCTGCATACAACAATCGGTGGCCCTGAAGCATTTGGGTAAGGTCACCGATGTTTCACTTTACTTCCCACTAGAACAGCTGGAAGCTGGGCAGAACGCTACTGGCCTCTGCCCACAACAATCAACTCCGCAGGAGCTCCAGGGTGAGAATGCAATCGGCACCTTGAGCCAGAGGTGGGGGACTCGAGTCACATGACTTGACTTAAGTCAGACTTAAGTCACCAGTTTGAGGACTTGAGACTTGCTTGACTAAAATTAATTAAAGACTCGACTTGACTTTGACTTGGTATTCATGACTTGAGACATGTGACTCGAAATGACTTTACTTTGCATTTTCTCAAGATGTGTTAAAGCAAAATGAATGCGCCTGTTATGTTTCTGACACCACAGTCACTTAAAACACCTTGGTGTGTTCTGATTCTTAGGACACTGGCTGTTTAACAATGGAAATACTTAACATGTTTTTACTGTGGTGTTGATGACCCGACGAAGGATTTTGAGCTGTTTGGGCATTCAAAGTGTTTCTTTAATATGCCAAGAAAAAAGCTCTAAGCAGTTTTGTTAATGTTGAAAATAAAACTAAACCTTTCCTGACCCCTGACCCTGACCACTGACTTTTATCTGATTTAAAGGTGAAAATTGGGGTAGATCAGAATTTTGTCTTCATTTGTGACTTCACCAAAATAAATGACTTGACTTGACTTCTAGCAGGGACTCGACTTGGCTTGCTTTTTGCCACAGTAACTTGGGACTTGAAGGTTAAGACTTGAGACTTGCTTGTGACTTGCACATGTGTGACTGTCGTGGAAATGAATAGGGCTTGGAGCATAGAAACCCGCTCAGTGCGCTGCAGATGAATACACACCAAACACTATTAATATCCTGTACTGAACAGTACAATAGTACCGCTCTTTTGTATAAAGGTTTCCAAGCGCTCTGTAGCAAAGTAAATTTACAGACAAGCTTGCTGTAGTCAATTTGATGCTCTCTGGAGGGTTCCTCTGAGGGTCTGCACTCCTCCAAGACCAGTAGATTTATTTAACAAAAGGGAGTTACAGGGAGTGGCTTCAAGACCACCAATCACAGAACATGTATACATTCAAAAAATACAATGGGCAGTGCTTATGTAGAAACACAGACATGTGCGGAGATGAGGAGAAATGGCTGCCATCTTATGGACCTGTCTGTGTTCATCCATAAACATTACCTGTTAGTGGATCTAATCAAACGTGATTCAAATATAATACAGATTTGATAGTGACCATTCTATTTGTTCCAGTTGATGAGGTTTTTTTTGCATAAGATAATAGGAGCAGCCCCCCCAGTCACACGGATCCGAATGTGACTAAAAGATGCCATCTATTAATCTTGGTAAAATGATAAGAATTTCCATATCACAAACATATCTCAGCAGTACGGGGCCCCGAATTGTGGACATAGATCCGTGCGATGGACTCTCTTTGCTACTAGTATTGTGCCATCTCATCCAATGGAAGGTTTTCACTAACAAGTCTTTCCTGTAATGACAGTTAAAGAGACAATCACTGTAAACGGCGATTATTGGTAAAACCGACACTGGGAGACATTATGACTATTTAACTAAAGAAATGTCCACAACCAAAATTTCCACAACAGTGACTTACTCCCATGTCTGGCTTGAGCTGATATCAGTGGATGGGACTGCGGTATTCACTGATAGCAATCCAGCAGAAGAGCTGGCAACCAGGCAGAGTGCTGCTGGCTTCTGCCCCCGACTAACCGAAGATGGATTCTCTGTGGTAGTGGATGGGACTTCGGTTTCCACTGACACAACCCCAGAAAAAGGTCAGGCATTGGGACAGGAGGAGGTCAGCCTTGTTCTACAAACACTGGCAGATTTTCATAGAGATAAAGTATATGAGACTACTGTCTCCACCTGCATACCCCAGGGACGTGGGGTAGTCGGCCCAGATCCCCGAAAGCATGATGCAGTGAGCCCCGCCACCCTGTCTTCTCTCCTGCGGCTAAATGGACTCCAGGGAGAAGGACCAGTCCACGCTTCTCCCCAGCAGGGGTTATGTTCTACGAGAGAGGTAGAGGTTGGCTGGGTGAGTAACGATCTGTTCCGGACAATAAGTTTGGGGTACTGTGTGGGTACAGACATTGGGGGACTGGAACTATGGACTAACTTCGAAGTCAACCCGTTTGGGGTCTCCTTCTGTGTTAGTCTCCTGCCGAAAGGGGAGATATGTGATGGGAGTCACTTTGTTTGGGGGGGCTTGTGGAGCCCCAATTGCTTTAGGGAGGTTGGGAGGCTCCTCATTCAGTTTCCCCAGTTCTTCCTATGTGTAAGTCACCCTGTGTCTATAAGTCCCCAGTCTGGTCTGCTCTGCACTAATCAGACTCTTGCTAGTGGGGGGGGTTTGTTGTTGTTGAATACCTGCATTCCATTGTTCTATTGTTCCTGTCTGCCTTGAGTAAGCTTATTATGGGATGTGTATGTTTGTGTGGCTGAGGGGGAGGGGTTGTCAGATTGTATATCTCTGTGTGCATGTGTTTTGAATAAACAGTTTGATTATTGTTTCACTCCAAAACTTGTGCTGTCGAGTTCTTGGGGTAACTATAGCCAGATTCACGGATCCCGTGTTCCAGAGCTTAGGAAGCAGCTTCTTGGCGGAGATACCCAGTCGCGGTGTCCGGATTCCGTCACATTAATTATCAGGAAATATATACCCCGATCGAGGGACAGCAAAGGAGGCCAAGCGAGGGACATCGAAGGAGGCCGAGGGAGGGACATCGAAGGAGGCCCAGGGAGGGACAGCGAAGGAGGCCGATCGAGGGACAGCAAAGGAGGCCGAGGGAGGGAAAGCGAAGGAGGCCGATCGAGGGACAGCAAAGGAGGCCGAGTTAGGGACAGCGAAGGAGGCCGATCAATGGACAGCGAAGGAGGCCGAGCGAGGGACAGCGAAGGAAGCCGATCAAGGGACAGTGAAGGAGGCCAAGCGAGAGAAAACAAAGGAGGCCGATCGAGTGACAGCAAAGGAGGCCGAGGGAGGGAAAGCGAAGGAGGCCGATCGAGGGACAGCAAAGGAGGCCGAGGGAGGGACAGCGAAGGAGGCCGATCAAGGGACAGCGAAGGAGGCCGAGCACGGGACAGTGAAGGAGGCAGAACACGGGACAGCGAAGGAGGCCAATCTCGGGACAGCAAAGGAGGGAGAGCGTGAGACAGTGAAAGAGGCTGAGCATGGGACAGTGAATAAGGCCGAGCCCAGGACAGTGAAGAAGACCAAGTGCGGGACAGTGAATAAGGCTGAGTGCAGGACTGTGAATAAGGCCAAGCCTGGGACAGTGAAGGAGGCCTAGCGCAGGTCATTGAAGGAGGCCAAGCGTGGGACAGTGAAGAAAACCGAGCATAGCATAGTAAGAAAGACCAAGCACGGGACAGTGAACAAGGATGAGCCTGGGACAGTGAAGGTGGCCGAGCACGGGACAATGAAGAAGACCGAGCACGGGACAGTGAAGGAGGCTGAGCACGGGACAGTGAAGAAGACCAAGCGCGGGACAGTGAAGGAGGCTGAGCCTGGGACAGTGAAGGAGGCTGAGCCTGGGACAGTGAAGGAGGCTGAGCGTGGGACAGTGATGAAGGCTGAGCATGGGACAGTGACGAAGGCTGAGCCTGGGACAGTGAAGGAGGCCAAGCACGGGACAGTGAAGGAGGCCGAGCATGGGACAGTGAATAAGGCCGAGCGCGGGACAGTGAAGGAGGCAGAGCACGTGACTATTACTCCTCATGTTTGTCTATACATTAGAGGCCGAGCTGAGTCACTCCTTATGCCTGTCCTTACATTAGAGGCCAAGCAGAGTCACTCCCCATGCCTTTCCTTACATTAGAGGCCGAGCAGAGTCACTCCTCATGCCTGTCCTTACATTAGAGGCTGAGCAGAGTCACTCCTCGTGCCTGTCTTTACATTAGAGGCTGAGCAGAGTCACTCCTCATGCCTGTCCTTACATTAGAGGCCAAGCAGAGTCACTCCCCATGCCTGTTCTATCATTAGAGGCCAAGCAGAGTCACTCCCCATGCCTTTACTTACATTAGAGGCCGAGCAGAGTCACTCCTCATGTCTGTCCTTACATTAGAGGCCAAGCAGAGTCACTCCCATGCCTTTCCTTACATTAGAGGCTAAGCAGAGTCACTCCTCATGCCTGTCCTTACATTAGAGGCTGAGCAGAGTCACTCCTCATGTCTGTCCTTACATTAGAGGCTGAGCTGAGTCACTCCTTATGGCTGTCCTTACATTAGAGGCCAAGCAGAGTCACTCCTCATGCCTATCCTTACATTAGAGGCTGAGCGGAGTCACTCCACATGCCTTTCCTTACATTAGAGGCTGAGTGGAGTCACTCCTGGAATGGAGTTTTCCTTCTTCAACCAAATGAGGAGGGGAGATCACCCTACATACAGCAGAATGTGGTGAGGGGATGGAGGAGGGGATATCACCCTCCATACATCAGAATGTGGAGAGGTGTTGGAGGAAGGTAGATTAGCATGAGGGGGTGATAGTCTAGGCTCAGTGGTGGTGGTAATTTTGGGGTGATGGTCTGGGCTCAGTCTTGGTGGTAATGTTGGGGTGAGGGTCTGGGGTCAGTGTTGGTGGTAATGTTGGGGTGATAGTCTGGAATTAGTGTTGGTTGTAATGTTGGGGTGATGGTCTGGAATCAGTCTTGGTGGTAATTTTGGGGTGATGGTCTGGGCTCAGTGTTGGTGGTAATCTTGGGGTGATGGTCTGGAATCAGTCTTGGCGGTAATGCTGGGGTGAGGGTCTGGGGTCAGTGTTGGTGGTAATGTTGGGGTGATGGTCTGGGCTCTGTGTTGGTGGTAATGTTGGGGTGATGGTCTGGGCTCTGTGTTGGTGGTAATGCTGGGGTGATGGTCTGGAATCAGTCTTGGGGGTAATGTTGGGGTGATGGTCTGGGCTCAGTCTTGGTGGTAATGTTGGGGTGATGGTCTGGAATCAGTCTTGGTGGTAATGTTGGGGTGATAGTTTGGAATTAGTGTTGGTGGTAATATTGGGGTGATGGTCTGGGCTCAGTCTTGGTGGTAATGTTGGGGTGATGGTCTGGGCTCAGTGTTGGTGGTAATGTTGGGGTGATGGTCTGTAATCAGTTCTGGTGGTAATGGTGGGGTGATGGTCTGGGCTCTGTCTTGGTGGTAATGTTGGGGTGAGGGTCTGGGGTCAGTGTTGGTGGTAATGTTGGGGTGAGGGTCTGGGGTCAGTGTTGGGGGTAATGTTGGGGTGATGGTCTGGGCTCAGTCTTGGTGGTAATGTTAGGGTGATGGTTTGGAATTAGTGTTGGTTGTAATGTTGGGGTGATGGTGGGGAATCAGTCTTGGTGGTAATGTTGGGGTGATGGTCTGGGCTCAGTGTTGGTGGTAATGTTGGGGTGATAGTCTGGAATCAGTCTTGGTGGTATTGTTGGGGTGATAGTCTGGAATCAGTGTTGATGGTAATGTTGGGGTGATGGTCTGAGCTCAGTCTTGATGGTAATGCTGGGGTGATAGTCAGGGCTCAGTGTTGGGGGTAATGTGGGAGTGATAGTCTGAGCTCAGTGTTAGTTCTAATGTTGGGGTGAGGGTCTGGGGTCAGTGTTGGTGGTAATGCTGGGGTGATAGTCAGGGCTCAGTGTTGGTGGTAATGTTGGGGTGATAGTCTGGGCTCAGTGTTGGTGGTAATGTTGGGGTGATGGTCTGGAATCAGTTCTGGTGGAAATGTTGGGGTGATGGTCTGGGCTCTGTCTTGGTGGTAATGTTGGGGTGAGGGTCTGGGGTCAGTGTTGGTGGTAATGTTGGGGTGATAGTCTGAGCTCAGTGTTGGTGGTAATGTTGGGGTGATGGTCTGGGCTCAGTGTTGGTGGTAATGTTGGGGTGAGGGTCTGGACTCTATATGGGGGTAAAATAGGATTGTAGGATGGTGTTAGTTGTAGCTGGAGTACATTGTTGGGGTTAATGAGAGGATTATTGTTTGGGTTCAGGTTTGGGGTAATAGGGTCACCCCTCGTTCTTTGCTTTTACCTCAATGAGGGAAGATTAGGAGAAACAACCTATTTGCCTTAATATCTTCATTGGCCTTCCAGCTAAATGAGCTAATTAACTTTCACTTTAATTACTTTGGCTTCACTTTAATGACTTAGCCTTGGGAAGACCTCGGAGTAAGAAGCAATTTCCCTGACTTCTCTCAATACCGATGGCGAGGGAACTGCGAGGACTGTACGCTAATTGTGGGGAATGTAAAATGCAGAATAATGAGCAGATTGGCACTGAATCCGCTCGGCTCTGTCCCCTCTGATATAAAGACTTCCGTTGTTACCCCGATATCCACATTTCTTAGCACCTTCCACAATTTATCTAAAGGCAAGTCGTACATCATGCAATTGTCTTTACTTAACCAGGGCAGTGGTTGAACAAGAAAAATCCGACAGGGTGTACTGAAGTCAATCGATGGATCAAATTCAGTACAAGTCTGCCCAAATTTCAATCCATCTATGGCCAGCCCAAAGTGCCCTCCCGTTCAACCTTCCATCTATGCCCTCATATCACCCATCTTCTACAACCTTCCATCTATGACCTCATATCACCCATCTTCTACAACCTTCCATCTGTGACCTCATATTACCCATCTTCTACAACCTTCCATCTATGCCCTCATATCACCCATCTTCTACAATCTTCCGTCTATGCCCTCATATCACCCGTCTTCTACAATCTTCCGTCTATGCCCTCATATCACCCATCTTCTACAACCTTCCATCTATGACCTCATATCACTCATCTTCTACAACCTTCCATCTATGCCCTCATATCACCCATCTTCTACAACCTTCCATCTATGCCCTCATATCACCCATCTTCTACAACCTTCCATCTGTGACCTCATATCACCCATCTTCTACAACCTTCCATCTATGACCTCATATCACCCATCTTCTACAACCTTCCATCTATGCCCTCATATCACCCATCTTCTACAACCTTCCATCTATGCCCTCATATCACCCATCTTCTACAACCTTCCATCTATGCCCTCATATCACCCATCTTCTACAACCTTCCATCTATGCCCTCATATCACCCATCTTCTACAACCTTCCATCTGTGACCTCATATCACCCATCTTCTACAACCTTCCATCTGTGACCTCATATCACCCATCTTCTACAACCTTCCATCTGTGACCTCATATCACCCATCTTCTACAACCTTCCATCTATGCCCTCATATCACCCATCTTCTACAATCTTCCATCTATGCCCTCATATCACCCATCTTCTACAACCTTCCATCTATGACCTCATATCACTCATCTTCTACAATCTTCCATCTATGACCTCATATCACCCATCTTCTACAACCTTACATCTATGACCTCATATCACCCATCTTCTACGATCTTCCGTCTATGACCTCATAGCACTGCTCCTCTACAACCTTCCATCTATGACCTCATATCACCCATCTTCTACAACCTTCCATCTGTGACCTCATATCACCCATCTTCTACAACCTTCCATCTATGCCCTCATATCACCCATCTTCTACAACCTTCCATCTATGCCCTCATATCACCCATCTTCTACAACCTTCCATCTATGACGTCATATCACCCATCTTCTACAATCTTCCATCTGTGACCTCATATCACCCATCTTCTACAACCTTCCATCTATGCCCTCATATCACCGCTCTTCTACAACCTTCCATCTATGACCTCATATCACCCATCTTCTACAACCTTCCATCTATGACCTCATATCACCCATCTTCTACAACCTTCCATCTATGACCTCATAGCACTGCTCCTCTACAACCTTCCATCTATGACCTCATATCACCGCTCTTCTACAACCTTCCATCTATGACCTCATAGCACTGCTCCTCTACAACCTTTATAACACGCCCTTCTTCTTCTCTTTTTATACAAATTTTATAGAATGATGAGTACTGAAAGCCTAGGCCAATGCCTGGAACAGATATAATAAAGTGCTCAGACCATCCTACATGCGGTCCTGTATCCACCATCTTGTCTTGTTGATAATGGTGCCGGTAGATGAGGTTAGGATTGTGTGTAATGCCTCCTTCTCTCCGGCAGCCTGTGACCTCAGCTTCTACAAGGCCTCCCCGGGAGACCAACTGTGCTCCAGGTGTCCTCCCTTCAGTCACTCCGACACCTTGGCTGCCCAGATCTGTGACTGTGACCCCAACTATTACCGGGCAATGAGTGACTCTCCCACCTCCGCCTGTACACGTGAGTGGAACTATGTATTATAATGTGAAGAACAAAACTCCATATTGACCCACTCTATATTCTTCTCAGGTCCTCCTTTCAGTCTTTGTCTTCCCCATCCTTCTCATATCCTATATTCATTCTCTATTTGTCCTCAATCCCTCACAAGTGTCACTTTGTCCTCCGTATCTAGGTGTTACCCATCACTCAGGCTCTCCATTATTCTCAGGTCTTCCACTGAGTCTCTATGTTTCCTCCATCTCTCTAATGCCCTTAATTCAGTCCCTTTGTCTCCTCCATCCCTCTTGGGTCCCCTGTTAATGCTTTATGTTTCCTCCATCTTTATCAGGTTTTCTATATGTCCTCAATCTCTAAGTCCTTCATTCAGTCTCTGTGTGTCCTCAATCTCTAAGTCCTTCATTCAGTCTCTGTGTGTTTTCTATCCCTCAAGGGTCTCACATTCAATCTATATATGTCCTTCATCTCACTCAGATCTTTCATTCAGTCTCTATGTGTCCTCTATTATCCTTGTGTTCTCTAATCAGTCTCTATGGGTCCTCTATTATCCTTGTGTTCTCTAATCAGTCTCTATGGGTCCTCTCTTATCCTTGTGTTCTCTAATCAGTCTCTATGTGTCCTCTATTATCCTTGTGTTCTCTAATCAGTCTCTATGGGTCCTCTATTATCCTTGTGTCCTCTAATCAGTCTCTATGTGTCCTCTATTATCCTTGTGTTCTCTAATCAGTCTCTATGTGTCCTCTCTTATCCTTGTGTTCTCTAATCAGTCTCTATGTGTCCTCTATTATCCTTGTGTTCTCTAATCAGTCTCTATGGGTCCTCTATTATCCTTGTGTCCTCTAATCAGTCTCTATGTGTCCTCTATTATCCTTGTGTTCTCTAATCAGTCTCTATGTGTCCTCTATTATCCTTGTGTTCTCTAATCAGTCTCTATGTGTCCTCTATTATCCTTGTGTTCTCTAATCAGTCTCTATATGTCCTCTATTATCCTTGTGTTCTCTTATCAGTCTCTATGTGTCCTCTATTATCCTTGTGTTCTCTAATCAGTCTCCATGTGTCCTCTATTATCCTTGTGTTCTTTAATCAGTCTCTATGTGTCCTCTATTATCCTTGTGTTCTCTTATCAGTCTCTATATGTCCTCTATTATCCTTGTGTTCTCTAATCAGTCTCTATGTGTCCTCTATTATCCTTGTGTTCTCTAATCAGTCTCTATGTGTCCTCTATTATCCTTGTGTTCTCTAATCAGTCTCTATGGGTCCTCTATTACCCTTGTGTTCTCTTATCAGTCTCTATGGGTCCTCTATTATCCTTGTGTTCTCTTATCAGTCTCTATGGGTCCTCTATTACCCTTGTGTTCTCTTATCAGTCTCTATGGGTCCTCTATTACCCTTGTGTTCTCTTATCAGTCTCTATGGGTCCTCTATTACCCTTGTGTTCTCTAATCAGTCTCTATGGTTCCTCTATTATCCTTGTGTTCTCTAATCAGTCTCTATGGTTCCTCTATTATCCTTGTGTCCTCTAATCAGTCTCTATGTGTCCTCTATTATCCTTGTGTTCTCTTATCAGTCTCTATGGGTCCTCTATTACCCTTGTGTTCTCTTATCAGTCTCTATGGTTCCTCTATTATCCTTGTGTTCTCTAATCAGTCTCTATGGTTCCTCTATTATCCTTGTGTCCTCTAATCAGTCTCTATGTGTCCTCTATTATCCTTGTGTTCTCTTATCAGTCTCTATGGTTACTCTATTATCCTTGTGTCCTCTAATCAGTCTCTATGTGTCCTCTATTATCCTTGTGTTCTCTTATCAGTCTCTATATGTCCTCTATTATCCTTGTGTTCTCTAATCAGTCTCTATGTGTCCTCTATTACCCTTGTGTTCTCTTATCAGTCTCTATGTGTCCTCTATTATCCTTGTGTTCTCTTATCAGTCTCTATGTGTCCTCTATTATCCTTGTGTTCTCTAATCAGTCTCTATGTGTCCTCTATTATCCTTGTGTTCTCTAATCAGTCTCTATGTGTCCTCTATTATCCTTGTGTTCTCTAATCAGTCTCTATGTGTCCTCTATTATCCTTGTGTTCTCTTATCAGTCTCTATGGGTCCTCTATTACCCTTGTGTTCTCTTATCAGTCTCTATGGGTCCTCTATTACCCTTGTGTTCTCTTATCAGTCTCTATGGGTCCTCGATTATCCTTGTGTTCTCTTATCAGTCTCTGTGTCCTCTATTATCCTTGTGTTCTCTTATCAGTCTCTATGTGTCCTCTATTATCCTTGTGTTCTCTTATCAGTCTCTATGTGTCCTCTATTATCCTTGTGTTCTCTTATCAGTCTCTATGGGTCCTCTATTATCCTTGTGTTCTCTAATCAGTCTCTATGTGTCCTCTATTATCCTTGTGTTCTCTTATCAGTCTCTATGGGTCCTCTATTATCCTTGTGTTCTCTAATCAGTCTCTATGTGTCCTCTATTATCCTTGTGTTCTCTTATCAGTCTCTATGTGTCCTCTATTATCCTTGTGTTCTCTTATCAGTCTCTATGGGTCCTCTATTATCCTTGTGTTCTCTTATCAGTCTCTCTGTGTCCTCTATCACTCTCAGGTCCTCTAATCAGTCTCCATGTTTTTTGCCATCCCTCTCAGGTATTCAGCAAGTCTCCATGTTTTCCCCATCTCTCCATATTCCTCAGGCCAGTCTCCATGTGTCCTCCATTTTTCCATAGTCCTCAGGCCAGTCTCCATGTGTTCTCCATCACTCAGGTCTTCTATTCACTTTCTGTCTGTCATATATCTCTCCCAGGTCCCCCACTCAGCTTCTAGGTACCTTCCATTTTTCTATGGTCTTCCATTCAGTCTCTATGTGTCCTCCATCTTTTCCAGGTGTTCGGCTCAGTCTCCATGTGTCCTCCATCTTTTCCAGGTGTTCGGCCCAGTCTCTATGTGTCATTAATCTCTCTAAATCCCTAATTTAGTCTCCATGTGTTTTTCTATCTCTCTCAGGTCCTCTAATCAGTGTCTATGTATCCTCTGTCCTGCTCAGGTCTTCTGGTCAGTAAATCTTTGTCCTCTGATCCTCCTAGGTCCTCCCTCAGCTCCAGTCAATTTAATCTCGAGTGTAAATGGCACAACAGTGACCCTGGATTGGAACCCCCCCCGGGACACTGGTGGGCGCAGGGATGTCACCTACAATGTAATTTGCCGTCGCTGTGCTTGGGATGCCGGACAGTGTGAGCCATGCGGGGGAGGTGTCCGCTATACCCCTCAACAGATGAGTCTAGCAAAGACCTCCCTTATTGTAGCTAATCTCCAGGCCCACATGAACTATACCTTCTGGGTGGAGGCCGTCAATGGTGTGTCTGACTTCAGCTTGGAGCAACGGATGTTCTCTACTGTCAATATAACTACCAATCAGGCAGGTAGGAGACTGGGCGAAGTCTGCATATACTACTGAATAAATACCTGATATACTTCTAAAAAAAAAGCCTGAAAAATCCAGAATAGTGTATGGGTGGAGCCAGAAAGGCCCCATATCATAGAGGGCCCCCCCAGACCAATGCATTTATTTAGGTATAAGAATTAACCCTGCAGAAATGACACTCTACGTCTGTCAGCCCCTTCTCAGGTAGTCGCCATTCGTAAAGAAAAGACTTCGCAGAACACCATTACGCTTGTATGGCAGGAACCGGACCAACCCAATGGAATTATCCTGGAATATGAAATCAAATACTTTGAAAAGGTGATTATTATCGTCTGCGCCATTAGTGTGGTTTATTCATCTTTATTTCCTAATGTTTGATCATTTATTCATCATTCTAACTTCCAACTAAAGTGTTCGACTCTATAAACAAATTCCACCAATATATCCCGAGCCTAGAAGTAGGACTTCAAGTCTTCATTGCTGTCCAGACATTTTACTATTGTGGGATTCTCAGTATTAGGAAATTCTGGACTGGCAGGCTGGCTGATGTCATTGTCATCATTGTCATGTGTGCATGTGATGTAGGCGGCATTGGTCGCTATTTGCTTCTTGATAACCTAAAAGTTCCATGCTCTTCTCGGCCTCCAGGACAAGGAGATGCAGAGTTATTCCACCCTGAAGGCCAAGGAAACCAAGGCTGTAGTGACCAGCCTCAAACCATCCACCCGCTATGTCTTCCAGGTCAGGGCCCGAACCTCAGCTGGCTGTGGCAAGTTTAGCCAAACTGTAGAGATTGAGACCAGTAAAGCAAGTAAGTCTTGAAGGACATCTGAGACCCTGACCCCTGTGTTCTAATAACGATGGTTCGTTTCTTTACCCCCAAAATCCCCCAATATCCCCCAATATCCCCCAAAATCCCCCAATATCCCCCAATATCCCGTACACCACACTGACCTCCTGAGATACTGGAATGTGTATCTGATGTTACCCCGGCATTCTGGAAGCTGTTATGTACATCTGTCTACATGTTATAATATTTGTCATGTCAGAGCATTAATGTCACATGTCACGTTACCCATGGCTCTGACTGGTCAGTAAATCTGGACTCTCTCTATTGTCCAATGACCTTCCATAGAACAGAAGTATTCCTGTTTCACATTTGTTCAGTATCCAGCCTTCATGATGCTCTCTGTTTTGTATGACAGCGGCCCTGCGATATGACACCATGACCATTGTCTGGATCTGTCTGACGCTAATAACGGGGCTGGTTATCCTCCTGACTTTTCTAATCTGCAAAAAGCGGTAAGTGTCAGAATTTATCTCCCTGTGTTACCCGTCCTCTACGCCCTAACACATGTCCTCATGTCTGTCCTCCTCATGCCTGTCCTCCTCATGCCTGTCCTCCTCATGCCTGTCCTCCTCATGCCTGTCCTCCTCATGTCTGTCCTCCTCATGTCTGTCCTCCTCATGTCTGTCCTCCTCATGTCTGTCCTCCTCATGCCTGTCCTCCTCATGCCTGTCCTCCTCATGCCTGTCCTCCTCATGCCTGTCCTCCTCATGCCTGTCCTCCTCATGTCTGTCCTCCTCATGTCTGTCCTCCTCATGTCTGTCCTCCTCATGTCTGTCCTCCTCATGCCTGTCCTCCTCATGCCTGTCCTCCTCATGCCTGTCCTCCTCATGCCTGTCCTCCTCATGCCTGTCCTCCTCATGTCTGTCCTCCTCATGTCTGTCCTCCTTATGTCTGTCCTCCTCATGCCTGTCCTCCTCATGCCTGTCCTCCTCATGCCTGTCCTCCTCATGCCTGTCCTCCTCATGCCTGTCCTCCGTACGTCTGTCCTTAGGCATTGTGGATACAGCAAGGCCTTCCAGGACTCGGATGAGGAGAAGATGCACTATCAGAATGGACAGTGTGAGTGGATCATAGTCCTTTCCAATGCGGCACAATGGAGGTCCAGGTGTTCAGTCTTCTTTCTCATATGTTTGTTCAACAGTAACCTTTACAGAACCCAAACTCTATGTGGACCCCCACACCTATGAGGACCCCTGCCAGGCCGTTCATGAGTTTGCTCGGGAGATCGAGGCCTCTAGAATTAAGATTGAGAAGATAATTGGTTCTGGTAAGTCAGACTTCTCGCTGATCTTGGTGGTCACTCTATGTTTTAGAGATATTCCAAGAAAGTCACCGCCTAGAAAAAACCAAATCCACATTTCTATAACCCTTCCCAGTCCTGTTCATTGATGTTCAAACTCTAATGTCCACCATTTTCACATTTTTCGGGATTAGGAATGACAATTAGACCCTCCTGTTCTCCCTCCTGTCTTTAGGGGAGTTCGGAGAGGTCTGTTACGGTCGTCTGAAACTCCCCGGAAAGCGGGAAATTCCGGTGGCCATAAAGACATTAAAAGTTGGTTACAGTGAGAAACAGCGGAGAGATTTCCTGAGTGAAGCCAGCATCATGGCCCAGTTTGATCACCCCAACGTCATCCATCTGGAAGGTGTAGTGACCCGAAGTAAGTTCCTGAAAACACTTCCACATGCTGCATCCAATATGGACCCAGTGGGTCAGAGTCAGGTGCTGTTTATTTTCTTTTTCTGTGTTTGCAGGTAAATTAACAATGATTGTGACGGAGTACATGGAGAATGGCTCCCTGGATGCATTTCTCAGGGTAAGAACTTATAATAAACTTCATTGACATGATAAACCTGTGCAGCTGATCTCCATCTGTGTCTGTCCAGGAATTCCACCTTGGAGAACTCCTGAAAGCTCCACCCTGAAGGACTTCTGGAAGCTCCATGCAGGAGAATTCCTGGAATCTCCCACCCTGAAAATTTTCTGGAAGCTCCACTCAGGTGGATTCCTGGAAGCTCCACCCTGGAGGATTCCTGGAAGCTCCACCCTGGAGGATTCCTGGAAGCTCCACCCTGGAGGATTCCTGGAAGCTTCACTCAGGAGGATTCCTGGAGGCTTCACTCAGGAGGACTCCTGGAAATTCCTGAAAGCTCCACTCATTAGGATTCCTGGAAGCTCCACTCAGGAGGATTCCTGGAAGCTCCACTCAGGAGGATTCCTGGAAGCTCCACTCAGGAGGATTCCTGGAAGCTCCACTCAGGAGGATTCCTGGAGGCTTCACTCAGGAGGATTTCTGGAGGCTTCACTCAGGAGGATTTCTGGAAGCTCCACTCAGGAGGATTCCTGGAAGCTCCACTCAGGAGGATTCCTGGAGGCTTCACTCAGGAGGATTCCTGGAGGCTTCACTCAGGAGGATTTCTGGAAATCTGAACGACCCATTCAGGGGAGTTCCTGGAAGTGTGAAAGACCCATTCAGGGGAGTTCCTGGAAGACCCACTCAGGGGGGGCTCCTAGAAGCTCCACCATGAAGAGCTTCTGGAGGTTCCACTTGCGAGACTCTGAACATTGGAATGTATAGAATCGAGATGTCTATTTCACTGTTTGAAGATCATAGAGGGGTCAATTCTGACTGCCTGTATGTAGTTATTCCAATGAGGAACAATGGATAGGGTGGTATTAGCATGTGTTTATGTGGAAGAAGGGAAGATGTGACTTGGGGTACACCCAGATCACAGATTCTATCACAGTGTCACCTCCAGATTTGGTAGGAGATTTGGGTGTTTTTTGTGTTTCAGAGCCGGGATGGTCAGTTCACCATAATTCAATTGGTTGGCGTGTTGAGGGGAATCTCTTCAGGCATGAAATATCTTTCTGATTTGGGATTTGTCCATCGTGATCTGGCCGCTCGCAACATACTGGTCAACAGCAACCTGGTATGTAAAGTCTCTGACTTCGGCCTCTCTCGGATTTTGGAAGACGACCCGGAAGCTGCCTACACCACCACAGTGAGTGTCCACCATGCTATCTAATCTAGAGAATTCCACTGGAAATGTATGATGACTGAAAGAGAAATAATCTGCTCTTTGATTTCTCAGGGGGGTAAAATTCCTATCCGCTGGACAGCACCAGAAGCCATCACCTACCGTAAATTCTCCTCTGCCAGCGATGTGTGGAGTTACGGAATTGTCATGTGGGAGGTCCTGGCATATGGCGAGAGACCATACTGGAACATGACCAACCGAGATGTGTGTAGACCGATCTGTCACCAACTTCTCCTCCTAGTGGGCTGGATTGGAAAAGAGAAAAGGGGGCGTGGCCATGATTAATACTCATTACCAACAGATAACTTCCTAATAAAACTCTGACACTCCTCCCCTTAAAATCTATCAGATGTATCAAACCGATGATCCCATACAAGATGCAAAGTATTTCCATACATATACTGGTATTGTGCTCTAAATACTCAGATTACCCATAAATACTCAGATTACCCATAAATATTCCCATTACCCATAAATACTCAAATTACCCATAAATACTCAGATTACCCATAAATACTCAGATTACCCATTAATACTCCGATTACCCATAAATACTCCCATTACCCATGAATACTCAGATTACCCATAAATACTCCCATTACCCATGAATACTCAGATTACCCATAAATACTCCCATTACCCATAAATACTCAGATTACCCATAAATACTCAGATTACCCATAAATACTCAGATTACCCACAGATACTCTGATTACCCATAAATACTCTGATTACCCATGAATACTCAGATTACCCATAAATACTCCCATTACCCATAAATACTCAGATTACCCATAAATACTCAGATTACCCACAGATACTCTGATTACCCACAGATACTCTGATTACCCATAAATACTCAGATTACCCATGAATACTCAGATTACCCATAAATACTCCCATTACCCATGAATACTCAGATTACCCATAAATACTCAGATTACCCATAAATACTCTGATTACCCATAAATACTCTGATTACCCATAAATACTCACATTACCCACAGATACTCTGATTACCCATAAATACTCACATTACCCACAGATACTCAGATTACCCATAAATACTCAGATTACCCATGAATACTCACATTGCCCATACATATGACCCATCTTACTACCCTGTATATGGAGGATTGGGGAAGTCTTGTTCAGAGTACACAGTGTGTCTACTAACTGGAAATGCTGAATTGACGGATGAAGAGTATTAATGATGTTTTTTATGCTTTAGGTAATAAATTCAGTTGAGGAAGGTTATCGGCTTCCTGCACCCATGGGTTGTCCCACAGCATTACACCAACTCATGCTGGACTGTTGGCAAAGAGACCGCAATGAGCGTCCGCGATTCTCCCTGATTGTCAGCATTCTGGACAAACTCATCCGCAACCCGGAGCACCTGAAACTGAGCGCTACCGTCAACCGGTATGAACTGCACCCCAATATTCATTACTCCATATTTTTATACCATTTGTGACTAATATGAATTTTCTAAGTCCCCCATGAGAAGGTTAGCAGCAGAGAACTAGGAATGCACACATGTGCACCCTCCCAGTTCTTCTCCCATTCATTACACAGTTAAGGCCCAGTAGATTGAAGTGCAGAATTTGTTCTAAACTTCAATGTTCAAAAAAGGTTCAAGAAAATCCAATCTCATCTGAGTTACCTTTTATTACATATCCTGTGATAGACTAACCCATATAAAACAATGAGATCCAGAAGAAGACTCAACCCCAGAAACAGGATCCCAAAGAAGACTCAACCCATGGGACCCCAGAAACAGGATCCCAAAGAAGACTCAACCCATGAGACCCCAGAAACAGGATCCCAAAGAAGACTCAACCCATGAGACCCCAGAAACAGGATCCCAAAGAAGACTCAACCCATGGGACCCCAGAAACAGGATCCCAAAGAAGACTCAACCCATGAGACCCCAGAAACAGGATCCCAAAGAAGACTCAACCCATGAGACCCCAGAAACAGGATCCCAAAGAAGACTCAACCCATGGGACCCCAGAAACAGGATCCCAAAGAAGACTGAACCCATGAGACCCCCGAAACAGGATCCCAAAGAAGACTGAACCCATGAGACCCCCGAAACAGGATCCCAAAGAAGACTCAACCCATGAGACCCCAGAAACAGGATCCCAAAGAAGACTCAACCCATGGGACCCCAGAAACAGGATCCCAAAGAAGACTGAACCCATGAGACCCCCGAAACAGGATCCCAAAGAAGACTGAACCCATGAGACCCCCGAAACAGGATCCCAAAGAAGACTGAACCCATGGGACCCCAGAAACAGGATCCCAAAGAAGACTGAACCCATGTGACCCCCGAAACAGGATCCCAAAGAAGACTCAACCCATGTGACCCCAGAAACAGGATCCCAAAGAAGACTCAACCAATGAGACCCCCGAAATAGGATCCTAAAGAAGACTCAACCCTAGCAATAAGACCCCATGTAACCCCAAGAATACAATCCAGAAAAAGACCAAACTTATGTGACCCCAGGAAAAAAAATCCAGAAGAAGACTGACCTCATGTGACCCCAGGAAAAAAAATTCAGAAGAAGACTGACCCCCATGTGACCCCCAGAAATTAGATCCAGAAGAAAATTGATCCTATGTGACCCTATGAATAAGATCCAAAAGAAGAAGACTGACTCCATGTGACCCTAATAATAAGCTCCAGAAGAAGATTAACCCAGTGTGACCCCAGGAATTAGATGCAAAAATAGACTGACCCCAGGTAACCACAAGAATGGGAGTCTATTATTTTGAAGTGTCAGAACCTCTCTGTAATGACAGAACGCACCCCATCTGGTTTCCTGGCTCCGCCCCATTCCTCTCGTTGTTGGGTTCCAGCAGAGGAAACGTTCCATAACCAATCTGGAGCTCAGGACTGGAAGATCTCCCAGGTGTATGGAGGGTGAGGAGATGGTTATCAGATGATATTCTCAGAAGAAGGATTGAGTCTCGGTCATACATTGTAGACAAAATATCTCATAAAGTTTCATAATTCCCCCTCCCCCACCACTGACCTCATTCTCTGTTATCTCTTAGATTCACCCACCCACGGCTGGACCGGGGACTCTTCGATTTTGCCAGCTGTGCCACTGTGGATGCCTGGCTGGACTCCATTAAGATGGGCCAGTACAAGCAGAACTTTGTGATGGGTGGTTACCGTACCCTGGGGATGGTCATGCGGATGAATATAGAGTGAGTCCGATCACCTTTAATAGGGGGGGGGGGCACAGAATAAAATATTGCCATATTGAAGGGAGCCCCATCTTTCCCAGAACAGGCCACTCCCACTGCTCTATTACCCCAATCACATCAGGTGTGAGCAAACAAATCACAAAGTTCAGCACATTTCCTAAACCTTAGAGAACAACCATCTGGGATTTATTCATGTCCATTTGTAAGTTGTCATTAAGCAGCCGTACCTCTCGGGGGCGCTGTGTGTGTTGTTACTCAACTGTATTCTCCCCACCACACCCCAGATCAGATTGTATCCCAGTGTAAGCCTGTGAGGCCCATAATAGCACAGTCTTACCTCTTGGGGGGGGGGGGGGGTAAGGGTGTGTTTAGTGGGGCTGTCCTGACACCTGCCTAAGCTTGGGGCTGCTGACTGACACTCTGTCTGCAATGTTGGGTGAAGGGAAAGTCTTTAATTTTCCTCCATGTAACCCTGACAGGATCTGTGTTATATTAGAGATAGGATGGCCTCTCTGGTGGTCCTACAGCCTAACACTCAGCCTGACAGGGAGTGAAGACAAGTGAATAATCGACAAACAACCATCCCTGAGAGATAAGGTCCTACTACTCTAATGATTCAAGAGGGAAAGTCAGATTCTTAGGACTGGTTCTCTTTAACCCAGGTGGTAAATCCATTAAGTTTGCTCCCCGTTACTGAACATAACCCCAGTTCATAACATATACTGGCCTGGCATGGATATCTCGCCTGCGTGCCCCACCTGGCTCAGGATAACAGCCCTTTGTGTGTACAATCCATGGGAATCTTAGCTAGTGCTTCATATTCTGAAGAGCTGGATGGGATGGGATGGAATAGGATGGGATGGGATGTGATGGGATGGGATGGAATGGGATGGTATAGGATGGGATGGGATGGGATGGAATGTGATGGGATGGAATGGGATGGGATGGGATGGAATGGGATGGTATAGGATGGAATGTGATGGGATGGAATGGGATGGTATAGGATTGGATTGGATGGGATGGAATGTGATGGGATGGGATGAAATGGGATGGCATAGGATGGGATGGAATGGGATTATTTAGGATGGGATGGGATGGAATGGGATGGTATAGGATGGAATGGGATGGAATAGGATGGAATGGGATGGGATGGAATATGATGGAATGGGATGGGATGAAATGGTATAGGATGGAATGGGATGGGATGGGATGGTATAGGATGGGATGGAATATGATGGGATGGAATGGGATGGTATAGGATGGAATGGAATGGAATGGGATGGAATGTGATGGGATGGAATGGTATGGTATAGGATGGGATGGAATGGTATGGTATAGGATGGGATGGGATGGAATGGTATAGGATGGGATGGAATATGATGGGATGGGATGGAATGGTATGGTATAGGATGGAATGGGATGGGATGGGATGGTATAGGATGGGATGGAATATGATGGGATGGAATGGGATGGTATAGGATGGAATGGAATGGAATGGAATGGGATGGAATGTGATGGGATGGAATGGTATGGTATAGGATGGGATGGAATGGTATGGTATAGGATGGAATGGTATGGTATGGGATGGAATGGGATGGTATAGGATGGGATGGAATATGATGGAATGGGATGGGATGGAATGGGATGGGATGGGATGGAATGGGATGGAATGGGATGGAATGGGATGGTATAGGATGGAATGGGATGGTATAGGATGGAATGGGATGAAATGGGATGGTATAGGATGGAATGGGATGGGATGAAATAGGATGGGACGAGTTGGGATGGGACAGGATGGGATTGTAAAAAATAGGATGGGTTAGGATGGGATGGGTTGGGATCAAACACTACATTGGGCATCCGGTCCCATTAATGTGGGATGACATCAGGCCTGCCGGAACATTGGTTGCCTGGTTGGGATCACGTCATCCAATGATCTGATCCTCTAGATTCCACATCGGCCAGCTACACTATATATTTGATTATATTGATTGGTGCGGGGACTCTAGTACTCTTCATATGACAATGGCGGTTGGTGCGGGGACTCTAGTACTCTTCATATGACAATGGCCGTTGGTGCGGGGACTCTAGTTCTGTTCATATGACAATGGCGGTTGGTACGAGGGCTCTAGTACTCTTTATATGACAATGGCGGTTGGTGCAGAGACTCTAGTACTCTTCATATGACAATGGCGGTTGGTGCAGAGACTCTAGTACTCTTCATATGACAATGGCGGTTGGTACGAGGACTGTAGTACTTTTCGTATGACAATGGCGGTTGGTACGAGGACTCTAGTACTCTTTATATGACAATGGTGGTTGGTGCGGGGACTCTAGTTCTGTTCATATGACAGTGGCGATTGGTACGAGGACTCTAGTACTCTTTTATATGACAATGGTGGTTGGTGCGAGGACTCTAGTACTCTTTTATATGACAATGGTGGTTGGTGCGGGGACTGTAGTACTCTTTATATGACAATGGTGGTTGGTGCAGAGACTCTAGTACTCTTTTATATGACAATGGTGGTTGGTGCGGGGACTGTAGTACTCTTTATATGACAATGGTGGTTGGTGCGAGGACTCTAGTACTCTTTTATATGACAATGGTGGTTGGTGCGGGGACTGTAGTACTCTTCATATGACAATGGCGGTTGGTACGAGGACTCTAGTACTCTTCGCATTACAATGGCAGTTGGTACGGGAACTCTAGCACGCTTTATATGACAATGGCAGTTGGTACGGGAACTCTAGCACGCTTTATATGACAATGGCAGTTGGTACGGGAACTCTAGCACGCTTTATATGACAATGGTGGTTGGTGCGGGGACTCTAGTACTCTTCATATGACAATGGCGATTGGTGCTGGGACTCTAGTACTCTTCATATGACAATGGCGGTTGGTGCGGGGACTCTAGTACTCTTCATATGACAATGGCCGTTGGTGCGGGGACTCTAGTTCTGTTCATATGACAATGGCGGTTGGTACGAGGACTCTAGTACTCTTTATATGACAATGGCGGTTGTTGCAGAGACTCTAGTACTCTTCATATGACAATGGCGGTTTGTACGGGGACTCTAGTACTCTTTATATGACAATGGTGGTTGGTGTGGGGACTGTAGTACTCTTCATATGACAATGGTGGTTGGTGCGAGGACTCTAGTACTCTTTTTATATGACAATTGTGATTGGTGCGAGGACTCTAGTACTCTTTATATGACAATGGCGGTTGGTGCAGAGACTCTAGTACTCTTCATATGACAATGGCGGTTGGTGCAGAGACTCTAGTACTCTTCATATGACAATGGCGGTTGGTGCAGAGACTCTAGTACTCTTCATAGGACAATGGCGGTTGGTATAAGGACTGTAGTACTCTTCGTATGACAATGGCGGTTGGTACGAGGACTCTAGTACTCTTTATAAGACAATGGTGGTTGGTGCGGGGACTCTAGTTCTGTTCATATGACAGTGGCGATTGGTACGAGGACTCTAGTACTCTTTATATGACAATGGCGGTTGGTGCAGAGAATCTAGTACTCTTCATATGACAATGGCGGTTGGTACGAGGCCTCTAGTACTCTTCGCATGACAATGGCAGTTGGTACGGGAACTCTAGCACGCTTTATCTGACAATGGTGATTGGTGCGGGGACTCTAGTACTCTTCATATGACCATGGCGATTGGTGCTGGGACTCTAGTACTCTTCATATGACCATGGCGATTGGTGCTGGGACTCTAGTACTCTTTTATATGACAATGGTGGTTGGTGCGGGGACTGTAGTACTCTTTATATGACAATGGTGGTTGGTGCAGAGACTCTAGTACTCTTTATATGACAATGGCGGTTGGTGAGTGTAATGACACCCCAAAGTATGAAAGGGGTAACAGTCGTCTAGGATAATCCGCTAACAAACACCAGGACAGCTATCGACCACTCCAATCCGCCATACATGAAGCCCATACAAATAACTCCCCCCCCCCCCCAAGTACAAGACGAGGCTCTGTATTGAGGTCAAGTGAGAATAACTCTCTTCTGCTCCTTTATTGAAAGAAACACAACACTTATATACACTTTGAGAAAACCACATGAACAATGACTGTGTAATTACAGCCAGGTGAGCTCATTAACATACTTATCAATAGTCTCAGACCCAATTAACATACTGTCCTATTTTAGACAAAAGCACTTAGTTAATCAGTAGACATTCTTTAGGAGGGGCTGCTGGAAACAACACCCCCCCCCCCTCTCTCTGCAGCTAATACACATTGATTAGCAGACATGGTGTCTCTCATAGTTCCTGGACGTCCAAATTAGGAGTTGCACTTCCTGTGCCTTACAGTGTATAGGAATAAGATAGATCTCCATATTTCCTGAGAAATATTGGTAATGCCCATACTGTCCCATTTGAAGTAGTCCAAACCATATTCTCAGTGTACTCCACCCTCCTGGTCACCCTGCATCCATAACAGATGCAGGGTGACTTAAACATAAGAAAGCCACACAAGGCTGGACATGGTGCCTCCCAACCTCTTTAAAGGAATTTGGGGTCCACAACCTCCATGCCCAAAGTGATTCCTGTCACAGTGAGAGTCTCTTATATTTGTTGTGTCTTCTCTGCAGGGACATTCGGAGACTTGGCATCACTCTGATAGGACACCAGAAGAAGATCCTCACCAGTATCCAGATCATGAGGGCTCAGCTCATCAACACATTAGGACCCAGAATGCACTTGTGATGAAGACTCTGAATGACCCCGATACCTGAATGTGAGAAGAGGACCCGTTTCCTCTCCTGTCCTGGGATCATGTGACTGAGAGGCCACCAGACTCTCCTAACTCATTGCAGCCATCGTGTTCCGGGTCCCGTGTCATGTGTTTACATAGAGATCTCTTTGTGCTGCGATCTCGATATAGCAATAGTATATCTCGGAAATACAGGGTGCTTTATATATACAGGGTGGAGCCCTCCCCCGGTGGGTGTGCCAACCTATAGAATCTCATATGGATTCCAGTGAGCCCTTCCCCGCTGGGTGTGCCAACCTATAGAATCTCACATGGATTCCAGTGAGCCCTCCCCCGCTGGGTGTGCCAACCTATAGAATCTCACATGGATTCCAGTGAGCCCTCCCCCGCTGGGTGTGCCAACCTATAGAATCTCACATGAATTCCAGTGAGCCCTCTCCCGCTGGGTGTGCCAACCTATAGAATCTCACATGAATTCCAGTGAGCCCTCCCCCGCTGGGTGTGCCAACCTATAGAATCTCATATGGATTCCAGTGAGCCCTCCCCCGCTGGGTGTGCCAACCTATAGAATCTCATATGGATTCCAGTGAGCCCTCCCCCGCTGGGTGTGCCAACCTATAGAATCTCATATGGATTCCAGTGAGCCCTCCCCCGCTGGGTGTGCCAACCTATAGAATCTCATATGGATTCCAGTGAGCCCTCCCCCGCTGGGTGTGCCAACCTATAGAATCTCATATGGATTCCAGTGAGCCCACCTTCTCCAGAGACCCTGATATGATGTCAGTGGATCCCCGGTCCTGCGTTCAGTGGACAGAGTTGGGTTCAGTATGACCTCTGTGCGGGTTCGGGGGGAGGGGTCATTCTGCGTTCATTTCATGCTGAGCTCCTCCCCCTCCAGAATGGCCGCTGTTTTCATGTTATCACCAACTGCACTTTTCTATATTTTATTCAGTGATGACAGGAAGATGGCGGCTCACAGTGTGCAATAGAAGGGCAAGTGTGCAATATTCATCTGGGGGAGATCAGAGGCCTTCCTATACATCCCTCTGCTGGAATACAGGGGTCCTATATACAGGGGTCCTATATACAGGGGTCCTATATACAGAGGTCCTATATACAGGGGTCCTATATACAGAGATCCTATATACAGAGGTCCTATATACAGGGGCCCTATATACAGAGGTCTTATATACAGAGGTCATATATACAGGGGTCCTATATACAGAGGTCCTATATACAGGGGTCCTATATACAGAGGTCCTATATACAGGGGTCCTATATACAGGGGTCCTATATACAGGGGCCCTATATACAGGGGTCCTATATACAGGGGCCCTATATACAGGGTTCCTATATACAGAGGTCTTATATACAGGGGCCCTATATACAGAGGTCTTATATACAGGGGCCCTATATACAGGGTTCCTATATACAGAGGTCCTATATGCAGAGGTCCTATATACAGGGGTCCTATATACAGGGTTCCTATATACAGAGGTCTTATATACAGGGGCCCTATATACAGATGTCTTATATACAGGGTTCCTATATACAGAGGTCCTATATGCAGAGGTCCTATATACAGGGGTCCTATATACAGGGTTCCTATATACAGAGGTCTTATATACAGGGGCCCTATATACAGAGGTCTTATATACAGGGGCCCTATATACAGGGGCCCTATATACAGATGTCTTATATACAGGGGCCCTATATACAGGGTTCCTATATACAGGGTTCCTATATACAGAGGTCCTATATGCAGAGGTCCTATATACAGATGTCTTATATACAGGGGTCCTATATACAGGGGCCCTATATACAGGGTTCCTATATACAGAGGTCCTATATACAGAGGTCCTATATACAGGGGTCCTATATACAGGGGCTCTATATGCAGATGTCTTATATACAGGGGCCCTATATACAGAGGTCCTATATACAGGGGCCCTATATACAGAAGTCCTATATACAGGGGCCCTATATACAGAGGTCCTATATACAGGGGCCCTATATACAGAGGTCCTATATACAGAGGTCCTATATACAGGGGCCCTATATACAGAGGTCCTATATACAGGGGCCCTATATACAGGGGTCCTATATACAGGGGTCCTATATACAGAGGTCCTATATACAGGGGTCCTATATACAGGGGTCCTATATACAGAGGTCCTATATACAGGGGTCCTATATACAGGGGTCCTATATACAGGGGTCCTATATACAGGGGTCCTATATACAGGGGTCCTATATACAGGGGTCCTATATACAGGGGTCCTATATACAGGTCCCTCTCAAAAAACTTGCATATTGTGATAAAGTTGATTATTTTCTGTACTGATAAACATTAGACTTTCATAGATTTTACATTCATTACACACAACTGAAGTAGTGAAGCCTTTTATTGGTTTAATATTGATGATTTTGGCATACAGCTCATGAAAACCCAAAATTCCTATCTCAGAAAATTAGCATATCATGAAAAGGTTCTCTAAACGAGCGATTAACCTAATCATCTGAATCAACGAATTAACTCTAAACACCTGCAAAAACTCCCAGCCTGGTTCATTACTCAAAACCGCAATCATGGGTAAGACTGCCGACCTGACTGCTGTCCAGAAGGCCATCATTGACACCCTCAAGGGTAAGACACAGAAAGACATTTCTGAAGGAATAGGCTGTTCCCAGAGTGCTGTATCAAGGCATCTCAGTGGGAAGGAAAAAGTGTGGCAGAAAACGCTGCACAAGGAGAAGAGGTGACCGGACCCTGAGGAAGATTGTGGAGAAGGACCGATTCCAGACCTTGGGGGACCTGCGGAAGCAGTGGACTGAGTCTGGAGTAGAAACATCTAGAGCCACCGTGTGCAGGAAATGGGCTACAGGTGCCGCATTCCCCAGGTCAAGCCGCTTTTGAACCAGAAACAGCGGCAGAAGCGCCTGACCTGGGCTACAGAGAAGCAGCACTGGACTGTTGCTCAGTGGTCCAAAGTACTTTTTTCGGATGAAAGCAAATTTTGCATGTCATTGGGAAATCAAGGTGCCAGAGTCTGGAGGAAGACCGGGGAGAGGGAAATGCCTGAAGTACCCACAGTCAGTGATGGTCTGGGTGCCATGTCAGCTGCTGGTGTTGGTCCAAGGGCAGGGTCAATGCAGCTATGAGGAGATTCTGGAGCACTTCTTGCTTCCATCTGCTGAAAATCTTTATGGAGATGAAGATTTCATTTTTCCTGCTCACAGTGCCAACCACTGATAAATGGTTTACTGAGCATGGTATGAGGTCCGGGTCACACTTATGCGATGCGGGAAGGCTGTGAATTCGCAGTCTGTTCCCGCATCGCACACGCACCCCCGGCAGTTCACACTGCCATATGCGATACGCTGGGGGTGTCAATGTAATCTTAACGACACCCCCAGTTTGATCGCATATCGCAGTGCGATCGTGCAGTTCGCACAGGATCGGATCGCACAAGTGTGAACCACCATGCGATCCGATCCTGATGCGGCTTCCAAAAAGGGTCCTGTGCGAGTTTGGTGCGGCTGCAGTGCGAATTTAGCCATACAAAGTGTATACAAAGTGTATGGCTAAACTCGCAGCGCACAGCCGATCGCATGTCATGAAGGAGCAGTGCGCTCCGATATTACATGCGAACCCGGCACTCCCACAAATGTGAACCGGGGCTCACTGAGCTCAATTGGCCTGACCTGAACCCCATAGAGAATCTGTGGGATGTTGTGAAGAGAAAGTTGAGAGACGCAAGACCCAACACTCTGGATGAGCTGAAGGCCGCTATGGAAGCATCCTGGGCCTCCATAACACCTCAGCAGTGCCACAGGCTGATCGCCTCCATGCCACGCCTCCATGCCACGCCTCCATGCCACACCTCCATGCCACGCCGCATTGAAGCAAAAGGATTCCCCACCAAGTATTGAGTGCAGAACTGAACAGAATTATTTGAAGGTTGACTTTTTTTGTATTAAAAAAACTTTTCTTTTATTGGTCGGATGAAATATGCTAATTTTCTGAGATAGGAATTTTGGGTTTTCATGAGCTGTATGCCAAAATCATCAATAATAACCCAATAAAAGGCTTCACTACTTCAGTTGTGTGCAATGAATGTAAAATCTATGAAAGTCTAATGTTTATCAGTACAGAAAATAATCAACTTTATCACAATATGCAAGTTTTTGGGAGGGACCTGTACAGGGGTCCTATATACAGGGGTCCAATATACAGGGGCCCTATATACAGAGGTCCTATATACAGGGACCCTATATACAGGGGTCCTATATACAGGGGTCCAATATACAGGGGCCCTATATACAGAGGTCCTATATACAGGGGCCCTATATACAGAGGTCCTATATACAGGGGCCCTATATACAGGGGTCCTATATACAGGGGTCCTATATACAGGGGCCCTATATACAGGGGCCCTATATACAGGGGTCCTATATACAGGGGTCCTATATACAGGGGCCCTATATACAGGGGTCCTATATACAGGGGTCCTATATACAGGGGCCCTATATACAGGGGTCCTATATACAGGGGTCCAATATACAGGGGCCCTATATACAGAGGTCCTATATACAGGGGTCCTATATACAGGGGTCCTATATACAGGGGCCCTATATACAGGGGCCCTATATACAGGGGTCCTATATACAGGGGTCCTATATACAGGGGTCCTATATACAGGGGTCCTATATACAGAGGTCCTATATACAGGGGTCCAATATACAGGGGCCCTATATACAGAGGTCCTATATACAGGGGCCCTATATACAGGGGTCCTATATACAGGGGTCCTATATACAGGGGCCCTATATACAGGGGCCCTATATACAGGGGTCCTATATACAGGGGCCCTATATACAGGGGTCCTATATACAGAGGTCCTATATACAGGGGCCCTATATACAGAGGTCCTATATACAGGGGCCCTATATACAGGGGTCCTATATACAGAGGTCCTATATACAGGGGCCCTATATACAGAGGTCCTATATACAGGGGCCCTATATACAGAGGTCCTATATACAGAGGTCCTATATACAGGGGTTCTAGAAGAAGCAGGTTGGGGCCCCTATTCTAGAACCATATGGTGGAATACGCAGGTTGGGCCCCTATTCTAGAACCATATGGTGGAATACGCAGGTTGGGGCCCCTATTCTAGAACCATATGGTGGAATAGGGTCCCGTCAAACAGAATTATATATGAGACTCTTCTATATGTCTGAAGCCCCACCCCCAGTGGCTGGAATTTCCTTTTCTATATTACAACCATGCTGGGTATTTTCTACCTTTATAGGGAAGGACCGCCCCCAAGACACACCTCCAGGCCGTGGGCGGCCCCTGATGGACATGTATTTAAGGACATTTCTGAACATTTTCCAGCTTCTTTCCATGCCGGAGAACTCAGGGCGGCCGAGATCACAACGCACAGATCTGGTGATCGGCAGCCCTCCGTTCCACCCCAAACTCTTCAGACGGGACCCCCGAGATGTGGGGCTCCGGAAATACGGGTTTCAAACTCACCAAATGTACTGTGGGGGGTCGTCCACTCTGAGCAATGGGACCTGAGCCAGCCGTCTGATTGGCTGCTTACCAAAGACTGGATACCGGTGTGTGATTGGACGCCTTCAGTGCCGTCAGCTGCTCCTCATATCCAGATGGCACTGAAAGGGTTAAAAGATGGCGGAGGTGTTGGTGCCACACTGTGCCCGCCTTCAGTTCACAGAACGACACTTACCTCAATGACAACAAGTATTGCTGCTTCCCAAAACTATCCGAATCCCTGGATATCAATCCATCCGAATCCCTGGATATCAATCCATCCGAGTCCCTGGATATCAATCCATCCGAATCCCTGGATATCAATCCATCCGAGTCCCTGGATATCAATCCATCTGAATCCCTGGATATCAATCCATCCGAGTCCCTGGATATCAATCCATCCGAATCCCTGGATATCAATCCATCCGAATCCCTGGATATCAATCGATCCGAATCCCTGGATATCAATCCATCCGAATCCCTGGATATCAATCCATCCGAATCCCTGGATATCAATCCATCCGAGTCCCTGGATATCAATCCATCCGAGTCCCTGGATATCAATCCATCCGAATCCCTGGATATCAATCCATCCGAATCCCTGGATATCAATCCATCCGAATCCCTGGATATCAATCCATCCGAATCCCTGGATATCAATCCATCCGAATCCCTGGATATCAATCCATCCGAATCCCTGGATATCAATCCATCCGAGTCCCTGGATATCAATCCATCCGAATCCCTGGATATCAATCCATCCGAGTCCCTGGATATCAATCCATCCGAGTCCCTGGATATCAATCCATCCGAGTCCCTGGATATCAATCCATCTGAATCCCTGGATATCAATCCATCCGAGTCCCTGGATATCAATCCATCCGAATCCCTGGATATCAATCGATCCGAATCCCTGGATATCAATCCATCCGAATCCCTGGATATCAATCCATCCGAGTCCCTGGATATCAATCCATCCGAATCCCTGGATATCAATCCATCCGAATCCCTGGATATCAATCCATCCGAGTCCCTGGATATCAATCCATCCGAATCCCTGGATATCAATCCATCCGAGTCCCTGGATATCAATCCATCCGAGTCCCTGGATATCAATCCATCTGAATCCCTGGATATCAATCCATCCGAGTCCCTGGATATCAATCCATCCGAATCCCTGGATATCAATCGATCCGAATCCCTGGATATCAATCAATCCGAATCCCTGGATATCAATCCATCCGAATCCCTGGATATCAATCCATCCGAATCCCTGGATATCAATCCATCCGAGTCCCTGGATATCAATCCATCCGAGTCCCTGGATATCAATCCATCCGAGTCCCTGGATATCAATCCATCCGAGTCCCTGGATATCAATCCATCCGAATCCCTGGATATCAATCCATCCGAGTCCCTGGATATCAATCCATCTGAGTCCCTGGATATCAATCCATCTGAATCCCTGGATATCAATCCATCCGAATCCCTGGATATCAATCCATCCGAGTCCCTGGATATCAATCCGTCTGAATCCCTGGATATCAATCCATCCGAATCCCTGGATATCAATCCATCCGAATCCCTGGATATCAATCCATCCGAATCCCTGGATATCAATCCATCCGAGTCCCTGGATATCAATCCATCCGAGTCCCTGGATATCAATCCATCCGAATCCCTGGATATCAATCCATCTGAGTCCCTGGATATCAATCCATCCGAGTCCCTGGATATCAATCCATCCGAGTCCCTGGATATCAATCCATCCGAGTCCCTGGATATCAATCCATCCGAATCCCTGGATATCAATCCATCCGAGTCCCTGGATATCAATCCATCTGAATCCCTGGATATCAATCCATCCGAATCCCTGGATATCAATCCATCCGAGTCCCTGGATATCAATCCGTCTGAATCCCTGGATATCAATCCATCCGAATCCCTGGATATCAATCCATCCGAATCCCTGGATATCAATCCATCCGAATCCCTGGATATCAATCGATCCGAATCCCTGGATATCAATCCATCCGAATCCCTGGATATCAATCCATCCGAATCCCTGGATATCAATCCATCCGAGTCCCTGGATATCAATCCATCCGAGTCCCTGGATATCAATCCATCCGAGTCCCTGGATATCAATCCATCTGAATCCCTGGATATCAATCCATCCGAGTCCCTGGATATCAATCCATCCGAATCCCTGGATATCAATCGATCCGAATCCCTGGATATCAATCCATCCGAATCCCTGGATATCAATCCATCCGAGTCCCTGGATATCAATCCATCCGAATCCCTGGATATCAATCCATCCGAATCCCTGGATATCAATCCATCCGAGTCCCTGGATATCAATCCATCCGAATCCCTGGATATCAATCCATCCGAGTCCCTGGATATCAATCCATCCGAGTCCCTGGATATCAATCCATCCGAGTCCCTGGATATCAATCCATCTGAATCCCTGGATATCAATCCATCCGAGTCCCTGGATATCAATCCATCCGAATCCCTGGATATCAATCGATCCGAATCCCTGGATATCAATCGATCCGAATCCCTGGATATCAATCCATCCGAATCCCTGGATATCAATCCATCCGAATCCCTGGATATCAATCCATCCGAGTCCCTGGATATCAATCCATCCGAGTCCCTGGATATCAATCCATCCGAGTCCCTGGATATCAATCCATCCGAATCCCTGGATATCAATCCATCCGAGTCCCTGGATATCAATCCATCTGAATCCCTGGATATCAATCCATCCGAATCCCTGGATATCAATCCATCCGAGTCCCTGGATATCAATCCGTCTGAATCCCTGGATATCAATCCATCCGAATCCCTGGATATCAATCCATCCGAATCCCTGGATATCAATCCATCCGAATCCCTGGATATCAATCCATCCGAGTCCCTGGATATCAATCCATCCGAGTCCCTGGATATCAATCCATCCGAATCCCTGGATATCAATCCATCTGAGTCCCTGGATATCAATCCATCCGAGTCCCTGGATATCAATCCATCCGAGTCCCTGGATATCAATCCATCCGAGTCCCTGGATATCAATCCATCCGAATCCCTGGATATCAATCCATCCGAGTCCCTGGATATCAATCCATCTGAATCCCTGGATATCAATCCATCCGAATCCCTGGATATCAATCCATCCGAGTCCCTGGATATCAATCCGTCTGAATCCCTGGATATCAATCCATCCGAATCCCTGGATATCAATCCATCCGAATCCCTGGATATCAATCCATCCGAATCCCTGGATATCAATCGATCCGAATCCCTGGATATCAATCCATCCGAGTCCCTGGATATCAATCCATCTGAGTCCCTGGATATCAATCCATCTGAATCCCTGGATATCAATCCATCCGAGTCCCTGGATATCAATCCATCTGAATCCCTGGATATCAATCCATCCGAGTCCCTGGATATCAATCCATCCGAATCCCTGGATATCAATCCATCCGAATCCCTGGATATCAATCGATCCGAATCCCTGGATATCAATCCATCCGAATCCCTGGATATCAATCCATCCGAATCCCTGGATATCAATCCATCCGAGTCCCTGGATATCAATCCATCCGAGTCCCTGGATATCAATCCATCCGAATCCCTGGATATCAATCCATCTGAATCCCTGGATATCAATCCATCCGAGTCCCTGGATATCAATCCATCCGAATCCCTGGATATCAATCCATCCGAGTCCCTGGATATCAATCGATCCGAGTCCCTGGATATCAATCGATCCGAATCCCTGGATATCAATCCATCCGAGTCCCTGGATATCAATCCATCCGAATCCCTGGATATCAATCCATCCGAGTCCCTGGGTAGCAATCCATCCGAGTCCCTGGATAGCAATAGATCCGAGTCCCTGGATATCAATCCATCCGAGTCCCTGGATATCAATCCATCCGAGTCCCTGGATATCAATCCATCCGAGTCCCTGGATATCAATCCATCCGAGTCCCTGGGTATCAATAGATCCGAGTCCCTGGATAGCAATCCATCCAACACTAGTCACCAGTCCCCCCTACACTGGGCAGATATCCTCCCTACATTAGTCACCAGTCCCCCCCCAAATTAGTCACCAGTCCCCCCCTACATTAGTCATCAGTCCCCCCTACACTGGGCAGATGACCCCCCCCCACGCTAGTCACTAGCCCCTCCTGCATCGGGCAGATGTCCCCCCTACATTAGTCGCTAGTCCCCCCTACACCAGGCAGATGTCCCCCCTACACAGTGCAGATGTCCCCCCTACACAGTGCAGATGACCCCCCCCCCCTACGCTAGTCATCCATTTCCCCTACACTGGGCAGATGACCCCCCTAGCCTAGTCACCAGTCCCCCTATACCAGGCAGATGACCCCCCTACATTGGGCAGATGTCCCCCCTACACCAAAAAAATGACCCCCCCATACAGTAGTTACCAGGTGCATGTCCCTCATGCTAGTCATCAGCCTCCCCCTGCACCAGGCAATTGTCTGCCCCCCCCCACACCGGGCAAATGACCCCCCATACAAGTAGTCACCAGTCTCCCCCCTACACTGGGCAGATGACCCCCCTACAGTGATCAAGAGTCCCACCTTACACGAATCAGAAGTCACCCTTTATAGTGGTGAGGACCCCCCTACACCAGTCAGGAGCCCCCTACACCAGTAAGGAGCCCCCCTACACCAGTCAGGAGCCCCCTACACCAGTCAGGAGCCCCCTACACCAGTCAGGAGCCCCCCTATACCAGTCAGGAGCCCCTCTTTGTGGAAGTCCAGGGTCTCCCTTGCAGCAGTTTGGTACCCAGTAGGTGGCGCTCTCACAGTCTGCTCATAGGAATTCCATTGAGGGGGAAATGACAATTATCAGAGCACCGGCTGAACTGGAAGTTTTCTATGATTTCTTCCCATGGAAGATCCAGAGGACAAGTCATGTTTATTATGTATGACATCATCAGGAGAAACCCTGTGACATCATCAGGGGAAACCCTGTGACATCATCAGGGGAAACCCTGTGACATCATCTTCTTTGTTACATCATGGAGACTCTTCCCATGTTATCATTGGAATAAACTGACATTCTGAGAACCTGGTGTGTTTGTATGATGGGGGGAGGGGGGGGGTTCCTGTTCTCCAGCCTTCCAGGTAGAGGCAGAGTGGTGATATAAGTAGTAGAAGGCCGTGTTCTCCAGCCTTCCAGGTAGAGGCAGAGTGGTGATATAAGTAGTAGAAGGCCGTGTTCTCCAGCCTTCCAGGTAGAGGCAGAGTGGTGATATAAGTAGTAGAAGGCCATGTTCTCCAGCCTTCCAGGTAGAGGTAGAGTGGTGATATAAGTAGTAGAAGGCCGTGTTCTCCAGCCTTCCAGGTAGAGGCAGAGTGGTGATATAAGTAGTAGAAGGCCATGTTCTCCAGCCTTCCAGGTAGAGGCAGAGTGGTGATATAAGTAGTAGAAGGCCGTGTTCTCCAGCCTTCCAGGTAGAGGCAGAGTGGTGATATAAGTAGTAGAAGGCCGTGTTCTCCAGCCTTCCAGGTAGAGGCAGAGTGGTGATATAAGTAGTAGAAGGCCATGTTCTCCAGCCTTCCAGGTAGAGGCAGAGTGGTGATATAAGTAGTAGAAGGCCGTGTTCTCCAGCCTTCCAGGTAGAGGCAGAGTGGTGATATAAGTAGTAGAAGGCCGTGTTCTCCAGCCTTCCAGGTAGAGGCAGAGTGGTGATATAAGTAGTAGAAGGCCGTGTTCTCCAGCCTTCCAGGTAGAGGCAGAGTGGTGATATAAGTAGTAGAAGGCCGTGTTCTCCAGCCTTCCAGGTAGAGGCAGAGTGGTGATATAAGTAGTAGAAGGCCATGTTCTCCAGCCTTCCAGGTAGAGGCAGAGTGGTGATATAAGTAGTAGAAGGCCGTGTTCTCCAGCCTTCCAGGTAGAGGCAGAGTGGTGATATAAGTAGTAGAAGGCCGTGTTCTCCAGCCTTCCAGGTAGAGGCAGAGTGGTGATATAAGTAGTAGAAGGCCATGTTCTCCAGCCTTCCAGGTAGAGGCAGAGTGGTGATATAAGTAGTAGAAGGCCGTGTTCTCCAGCCTTCCAGGTAGAGGCAGAGTGGTGATATAAGTAGTAGAAGGCCATGTTCTCCAGCCTTCCAGGTAGAGGCAGAGTGGTGATATAAGTAGTAGAAGGCCGTGTTCTCCAGCCTTCCAGGTAGAGGCAGAGTGGTGATATAAGTAGTAGAAGGCCATGTTCTCCAGCCTTCCAGGTAGAGGCAGAGTGGTGATATAAGTAGTAGAAGGCCGTGTTCTCCAGCCTTCCAGGTAAAGGCAGAGTGGTGATATAAGTAGTAGAAGGCCATGTTCTCCAGCCTTCCAGGTAGAGGCAGAGTGGTGATATAAGTAGTAGAAGGCCGTGTTCTCCAGCCTTCCAGGTAGAGGCAGAGTGGTGATATAAGTAGTAGAAGGCCGTGTTCTCCAGCCTTCCAGGTAGAGGCAGAGTGGTGATATAAGTAGTAGAAGGCCGTGTTCTCCAGCCTTCCAGGTAGAGGCAGAGTGGTGATATAAGTAGTAGAAGGCCGTGTTCTCCAGCCTTCCAGGTAGAGGCAGAGTGGTGATATAAGTAGTAGAAGGCCGTGTTCTCCAGCCTTCCAGGTAGAGGCAGAGTGGTGATATAAGTAGTAGAAGGCCATGTTCTCCAGCCTTCCAGGTAGAGGCAGAGTGGTGATATAAGTAGTAGAAGGCCGTCTTCTCCAGCCTTCCAGGTAGAGGCAGAGTGGTGATATAAGTAGTAGAAGGCCATGTTCTCCAGCCTTCCAGGTAGAGGCAGAGTGGTGATATAAGTAGTAGAAGGCCGTGTTCTCCAGCCTTCCAGGTAGAGGCAGAGTGGTGATATAAGTAGTAGAAGGCTGTGTTCTCCAGCCTTCCAGGTAGAGGCAGAGTGGTGATATAAGTAGTAGAAGGCCGTGTTCTCCAGCCTTCCAGGTAGAGGCAGGGTGGTGATATAAGTAGTAGAAGGCCGTGTTCTCCAGCCTTCCAGGTAGAGGCAGAGTGGTGATATAAGTAGTAGAAGGCCGTGTTCTCCAGCCTTCCAGGTAGAGGCAGAGTGGTGATATAAGTAGTAGAAGGCCGTGTTCTCCAGCCTTCCAGGTAGAGGCAGAGTGGTGATATAAGTAGTAGAAGGCCATGTTCTCCAGCCTTCCAGGTAGAGGCAGAGTGGTGATATAAGTAGTAGAAGGCCGTGTTCTCCAGCCTTCCAGGTAGAGGCAGAGTGGTGATATAAGTAGTAGAAGGCCGTGTTCTCCAGCCTTCCAGGTAGAGGCAGAGTGGTGATATAAGTAGTAGAAGGCCGTGTTCTCCAGCCTTCCAGGTAGAGGCAGAGTGGTGATATAAGTAGTAGAAGGCCATGTTCTCCAGCCTTCCAGGTAGAGGCAGAGTGGTGATATAAGTAGTAGAAGGCTGTGTTCTCCAGCCTTCCAGGTAGAGGCAGAGTGGTGATATAAGTAGTAGAAGGCCATGTTCTCCAGCCTTCCAGGTAGAGGCAGAGTGGTGATATAAGTAGTAGAAGGCCGTGTTCTCCAGCCTTCCAGGTAGAGGCAGAGTGGTGATATAAGTAGTAGAAGGCCATGTTCTCCAGCCTTCCAGGTAGAGGCAGAGTGGTGATATAAGTAGTAGAAGGCCGTGTTCTCCAGCCTTCCAGGTAGAGGCAGAGTGGTGATATAAGTAGTAGAAGGCCATGTTCTCCAGCCTTCCAGGTAGAGGCAGAGTGGTGATATAAGTAGTAGAAGGCCGTGTTCTCCAGCCTTCCAGGTAGAGGCAGAGTGGTGATATAAGTAGTAGAAGGCCGTGTTCTCCAGCCTTCCAGGTAGAGGCAGGGTGGTGATATAAGTAGTAGAAGGCCGTGTTCTCCAGCCTTCCAGGTAGAGGCAGAGTGGTGATATAAGTAGTAGAAGGCCGTGTTCTCCAGCCTTCCAGGTAGAGGCAGAGTGGTGATATAAGTAGTAGAAGGCCATGTTCTCCAGCCTTCCAGGTAGAGGCAGAGTGGTGATATAAGTAGTAGAAGGCCGTGTTCTCCAGCCTTCCAGGTAGAGGCAGAGTGGTGATATAAGTAGTAGAAGGCCGTGTTCTCCAGCCTTCCAGGTAGAGGCAGAGTGGTGATATAAGTAGTAGAAGGCCGTGTTCTCCAGCCTTCCAGGTAGAGGCAGAGTGGTGATATAAGTAGTAGAAGGCCGTGTTCTCCAGCCTTCCAGGTAGAGGCAGAGTGGTGATATAAGTAGTAGAAGGCCGTGTTCTCCAGCCTTCCAGGTAGAGGCAGAGTGGTGATATAAGTAGTAGAAGGCCGTGTTCTCCAGCCTTCCAGGTAGAGGCAGAGTGGTGATATAAGTAGTAGAAGGCCGTGTTCTCCAGCCTTCCAGGTAGAGGCAGAGTGGTGATATAAGTAGTAGAAGGCCATGTTCTCCAGCCTTCCAGGTAGAGGCAGAGTGGTGATATAAGTAGTAGAAGGCCGTGTTCTCCAGCCTTCCAGGTAGAGGCAGAGTGGTGATATAAGTAGTAGAAGGCCGTGTTCTCCAGCCTTCCAGGTAGAGGCAGAGTGGTGATATAAGTAGTAGAAGGCCATGTTCTCCAGCCTTCCAGGTAGAGGCAGAGTGGTGATATAAGTAGTAGAAGGCCGTGTTCTCCAGCCTTCCAGGTAGAGGCAGAGTGGTGATATAAGTAGTAGAAGGCCATGTTCTCCAGCCTTCCAGGTAGAGGCAGAGTGGTGATATAAGTAGTAGAAGGCCGTGTTCTCCAGCCTTCCAGGTAGAGGCAGAGTGGTGATATAAGTAGTAGAAGGCCATGTTCTCCAGCCTTCCAGGTAGAGGCAGGGTGGTGATATAAGTAGTAGAAGGCCGTGTTCTCCAGCCTTCCAGGTAGAGGCAGAGTGGTGATATAAGTAGTAGAAGGCCGTGTTCTCCAGCCTTCCAGGTAGAGGCAGAGTGGTGATATAAGTAGTAGAAGGCCGTGTTCTCCAGCCTTCCAGGTAGAGGCAGAGTGGTGATATAAGTAGTAGAAGGCCGTGTTCTCCAGCCTTCCAGGTAGAGGCAGAGTGGTGATATAAGTAGTAGAAGGCCGTGTTCTCCAGCCTTCCAGGTAGAGGCAGAGTGGTGATATAAGTAGTAGAAGGCCATGTTCTCCAGCCTTCCAGGTAGAGGCAGAGTGGTGATATAAGTAGTAGAAGGCCGTGTTCTCCAGCCTTCCAGGTAGAGGCAGAGTGGTGATATAAGTAGTAGAAGGCCGTGTTCTCCAGCCTTCCAGGTAGAGGCAGAGTGGTGATATAAGTAGTAGAAGGCCGTGTTCTCCAGCCTTCCAGGTAGAGGCAGAGTGGTGATATAAGTAGTAGAAGGCCGTGTTCTCCAGCCTTCCAGGTAGAGGCAGAGTGGTGATATAAGTAGTAGAAGGCCGTGTTCTCCAGCCTTCCAGGTAGAGGCAGAGTGGTGATATAAGTAGTAGAAGGCCGTGTTCTCCAGCCTTCCAGGTAGAGGCAGAGTGGTGATATAAGTAGTAGAAGGCCATGTTCTCCAGCCTTCCAGGTAGAGGCAGAGTGGTGATATAAGTAGTAGAAGGCCGTGTTCTCCAGCCTTCCAGGTAGAGGCAGAGTGGTGATATAAGTAGTAGAAGGCCATGTTCTCCAGCCTTCCAGGTAGAGGCAGAGTGGTGATATAAGTAGTAGAAGGCCGTGTTCTCCAGCCTTCCAGGTAGAGGCAGAGTGGTGATATAAGTAGTAGAAGGCCGTGTTCTCCAGCCTTCCAGGTAGAGGCAGAGTGGTGATATAAGTAGTAGAAGGCCGTGTTCTCCAGCCTTCCAGGTAGAGGCAGAGTGGTGATATAAGTAGTAGAAGGCCGTGTTCTCCAGCCTTCCAGGTAGAGGCAGAGTGGTGATATAAGTAGTAGAAGGCCGTGTTCTCCAGCCTTCCAGGTAGAGGCAGAGTGGTGATATAAGTAGTAGAAGGCCGTGTTCTCCAGCCTTCCAGGTAGAGGCAGAGTGGTGATATAAGTAGTAGAAGGCCGTGTTCTCCAGCCTTCCAGGTAGAGGCAGAGTGGTGATATAAGTAGTAGAAGGCCGTGTTCTCCAGCCTTCCAGGTAGAGGCAGAGTGGTGATATAAGTAGTAGAAGGCCGTGTTCTCCAGCCTTCCAGGTAGAGGCAGAGTGGTGATATAAGTAGTAGAAGGCCGTGTTCTCCAGCCTTCCAGGTAGAGGCAGAGTGGTGATATAAGTAGTAGAAGGCCGTGTTCTCCAGCCTTCCAGGTAGAGGCAGAGTGGTGATATAAGTAGTAGAAGGCCGTGTTCTCCAGCCTTCCAGGTAGAGGCAGAGTGGTGATATAAGTAGTAGAAGGCCGTGTTCTCCAGCCTTCCAGGTAGAGGCAGAGTGGTGATATAAGTAGTAGAAGGCCGTGTTCTCCAGCCTTCCAGGTAGAGGCAGAGTGGTGATATAAGTAGTAGAAGGCCATGTTCTCCAGCCTTCCAGGTAGAGGCAGAGTGGTGATATAAGTAGTAGAAGGCCGTGTTCTCCAGCCTTCCAGGTAGAGGCAGAGTGGTGATATAAGTAGTAGAAGGCCGTGTTCTCCAGCCTTCCAGGTAGAGGCAGAGTGGTGATATAAGTAGTAGAAGGCCGTGTTCTCCAGCCTTCCAGGTAGAGGCAGAGTGGTGATATAAGTAGTAGAAGGCCGTGTTCTCCAGCCTTCCAGGTAGAGGCAGAGTGGTGATATAAGTAGTAGAAGGCCGTGTTCTCCAGCCTTCCAGGTAGAGGCAGAGTGGTGATATAAGTAGTAGAAGGCCGTGTTCTCCAGCCTTCCAGGTAGAGGCAGAGTGGTGATATAAGTAGTAGAAGGCCGTGTTCTCCAGCCTTCCAGGTAGAGGCAGAGTGGTGATATAAGTAGTAGAAGGCCGTGTTCTCCAGCCTTCCAGGTAGAGGCAGAGTGGTGATATAAGTAGTAGAAGGCCATTGTGTTCTCCAGCCTTCCAGGTAGAGGCAGAGTGGTGATATAAGTAGTAGAAGGCCTGTGTTCTCCAGCCTTCCAGGTAGAGGCAGAGTGGTGATATAAGTAGTAGAAGGCCGTGTTCTCCAGCCTTCCAGGTAGAGGCAGAGTGGTGATATAAGTAGTAGAAGGCCGTGTTCTCCAGCCTTCCAGGTAGAGGCAGAGTGGTGATATAAGTAGTAGAAGGCCGTGTTCTCCAGCCTTCCAGGTAGAGGCAGAGTGGTGATATAAGTAGTAGAAGGCCGTGTTCTCCAGCCTTCCAGGTAGAGGCAGAGTGGTGATATAAGTAGTAGAAGGCCGTGTTCTCCAGCCTTCCAGGTAGAGGCAGAGTGGTGATATAAGTAGTAGAAGGCCGTGTTCTCCAGCCTTCCAGGTAGAGGCAGAGTGGTGATATAAGTAGTAGAAGGCCGTGTTCTCCAGCCTTCCAGGTAGAGGCAGAGTGGTGATATAAGTAGTAGAAGGCCGTGTTCTCCAGCCTTCCAGGTAGAGGCAGAGTGGTGATATAAGTAGTAGAAGGCCGTGTTCTCCAGCCTTCCAGGTAGAGGCAGAGTGGTGATATAAGTAGTAGAAGGCCATGTTCTCCAGCCTTCCAGGTAGAGGCAGAGTGGTGATATAAGTAGTAGAAGGCCGTGTTCTCCAGCCTTCCAGGTAGAGGCAGAGTGGTGATATAAGTAGTAGAAGGCCGTGTTCTCCAGCCTTCCAGGTAGAGGCAGAGTGGTGATATAAGTAGTAGAAGGCCGTGTTCTCCAGCCTTCCAGGTAGAGGCAGAGTGGTGATATAAGTAGTAGAAGGCCATGTTCTCCAGCCTTCCAGGTAGAGGCAGAGTGGTGATATAAGTAGTAGAAGGCCGTGTTCTCCAGCCTTCCAGGTAGAGGCAGAGTGGTGATATAAGTAGTAGAAGGCCGTGTTCTCCAGCCTTCCAGGTAGAGGCAGAGTGGTGATATAAGTAGTAGAAGGCCGTGTTCTCCAGCCTTCCAGGTAGAGGCAGAGTGGTGATATAAGTAGTAGAAGGCCGTGTTCTCCAGCCTTCCAGGTAGAGGCAGAGTGGTGATATAAGTAGTAGAAGGCCGTGTTCTCCAGCCTTCCAGGTAGAGGCAGAGTGGTGATATAAGTAGTAGAAGGCCGTGTTCTCCAGCCTTCCAGGTAGAGGCAGAGTGGTGATATAAGTAGTAGAAGGCCGTGTTCTCCAGCCTTCCAGGTAGAGGCAGAGTGGTGATATAAGTAGTAGAAGGCCGTGTTCTCCAGCCTTCCAGGTAGAGGCAGAGTGGTGATATAAGTAGTAGAAGGCCGTGTTCTCCAGCCTTCCAGGTAGAGGCAGAGTGGTGATATAAGTAGTAGAAGGCCATGTTCTCCAGCCTTCCAGGTAGAGGCAGAGTGGTGATATAAGTAGTAGAAGGCCGTGTTCTCCAGCCTTCCAGGTAGAGGCAGAGTGGTGATATAAGTAGTAGAAGGCCGTGTTCTCCAGCCTTCCAGGTAGAGGCAGAGTGGTGATATAAGTAGTAGAAGGCCGTGTTCTCCAGCCTTCCAGGTAGAGGCAGAGTGGTGATATAAGTAGTAGAAGGCCGTGTTCTCCAGCCTTCCAGGTAGAGGCAGAGTGGTGATATAAGTAGTAGAAGGCCATGTTCTCCAGCCTTCCAGGTAGAGGCAGAGTGGTGATATAAGTAGTAGAAGGCCGTGTTCTCCAGCCTTCCAGGTAGAGGCAGAGTGGTGATATAAGTAGTAGAAGGCCGTGTTCTCCAGCCTTCCAGGTAGAGGCAGAGTGGTGATATAAGTAGTAGAAGGCCGTGTTCTCCAGCCTTCCAGGTAGAGGCAGAGTGGTGATATAAGTAGTAGAAGGCCGTGTTCTCCAGCCTTCCAGGTAGAGGCAGAGTGGTGATATAAGTAGTAGAAGGCCATGTTCTCCAGCCTTCCAGGTAGAGGCAGAGTGGTGATATAAGTAGTAGAAGGCCGTGTTCTCCAGCCTTCCAGGTAGAGGCAGAGTGGTGATATAAGTAGTAGAAGGCCGTGTTCTCCAGCCTTCCAGGTAGAGGCAGAGTGGTGATATAAGTAGTAGAAGGCCATGTTCTCCAGCCTTCCAGGTAGAGGCAGAGTGGTGATATAAGTAGTAGAAGGCCGTGTTCTCCAGCCTTCCAGGTAGAGGCAGAGTGGTGATATAAGTAGTAGAAGGCCATGTTCTCCAGCCTTCCAGGTAGAGGCAGAGTGGTGATATAAGTAGTAGAAGGCCGTGTTCTCCAGCCTTCCAGGTAGAGGCAGAGTGGTGATATAAGTAGTAGAAGGCCATGTTCTCCAGCCTTCCAGGTAGAGGCAGAGTGGTGATATAAGTAGTAGAAGGCCGTGTTCTCCAGCCTTCCAGGTAGAGGCAGAGTGGTGATATAAGTAGTAGAAGGCCGTGTTCTCCAGCCTTCCAGGTAGAGGCAGAGTGGTGATATAAGTAGTAGAAGGCCGTGTTCTCCAGCCTTCCAGGTAGAGGCAGAGTGGTGATATAAGTAGTAGAAGGCCGTGTTCTCCAGCCTTCCAGGTAGAGGCAGAGTGGTGATATAAGTAGTAGAAGGCCGTGTTCTCCAGCCTTCCAGGTAGAGGCAGAGTGGTGATATAAGTAGTAGAAGGCCGTGTTCTCCAGCCTTCCAGGTAGAGGCAGAGTGGTGATATAAGTAGTAGAAGGCCGTGTTCTCCAGCCTTCCAGGTAGAGGCAGAGTGGTGATATAAGTAGTAGAAGGCCATGTTCTCCAGCCTTCCAGGTAGAGGCAGAGTGGTGATATAAGTAGTAGAAGGCCGTGTTCTCCAGCCTTCCAGGTAGAGGCAGAGTGGTGATATAAGTAGTAGAAGGCCATGTTCTCCAGCCTTCCAGGTAGAGGCAGAGTGGTGATATAAGTAGTAGAAGGCCGTGTTCTCCAGCCTTCCAGGTAGAGGCAGAGTGGTGATATAAGTAGTAGAAGGCCATGTTCTCCAGCCTTCCAGGTAGAGGCAGAGTGGTGATATAAGTAGTAGAAGGCCGTGTTCTCCAGCCTTCCAGGTAGAGGCAGAGTGGTGATATAAGTAGTAGAAGGCCGTGTTCTCCAGCCTTCCAGGTAGAGGCAGAGTGGTGATATAAGTAGTAGAAGGCCGTGTTCTCCAGCCTTCCAGGTAGAGGCAGAGTGGTGATATAAGTAGTAGAAGGCCGTGTTCTCCAGCCTTCCAGGTAGAGGCAGAGTGGTGATATAAGTAGTAGAAGGCCGTGTTCTCCAGCCTTCCAGGTAGAGGCAGAGTGGTGATATAAGTAGTAGAAGGCCGTGTTCTCCAGCCTTCCAGGTAGAGGCAGAGTGGTGATATAAGTAGTAGAAGGCCATGTTCTCCAGCCTTCCAGGTAGAGGCAGAGTGGTGATATAAGTAGTAGAAGGCCGTGTTCTCCAGCCTTCCAGGTAGAGGCAGAGTGGTGATATAAGTAGTAGAAGGCCGTGTTCTCCAGCCTTCCAGGTAGAGGCAGAGTGGTGATATAAGTAGTAGAAGGCCGTGTTCTCCAGCCTTCCAGGTAGAGGCAGAGTGGTGATATAAGTAGTAGAAGGCCGTGTTCTCCAGCCTTCCAGGTAGAGGCAGAGTGGTGATATAAGTAGTAGAAGGCCGTGTTCTCCAGCCTTCCAGGTAGAGGCAGAGTGGTGATATAAGTAGTAGAAGGCCGTGTTCTCCAGCCTTCCAGGTAGAGGCAGAGTGGTGATATAAGTAGTAGAAGGCCGTGTTCTCCAGCCTTCCAGGTAGAGGCAGAGTGGTGATATAAGTAGTAGAAGGCCGTGTTCTCCAGCCTTCCAGGTAGAGGCAGAGTGGTGATATAAGTAGTAGAAGGCCGTGTTCTCCAGCCTTCCAGGTAGAGGCAGAGTGGTGATATAAGTAGTAGAAGGCCGTGTTCTCCAGCCTTCCAGGTAGAGGCAGAGTGGTGATATAAGTAGTAGAAGGCCGTGTTCTCCAGCCTTCCAGGTAGAGGCAGAGTGGTGATATAAGTAGTAGAAGGCCGTGTTCTCCAGCCTTCCAGGTAGAGGCAGAGTGGTGATATAAGTAGTAGAAGGCCGTGTTCTCCAGCCTTCCAGGTAGAGGCAGAGTGGTGATATAAGTAGTAGAAGGCCGTGTTCTCCAGCCTTCCAGGTAGAGGCAGAGTGGTGATATAAGTAGTAGAAGGCCGTGTTCTCCAGCCTTCCAGGTAGAGGCAGAGTGGTGATATAAGTAGTAGAAGGCCGTGTTCTCCAGCCTTCCAGGTAGAGGCAGAGTGGTGATATAAGTAGTAGAAGGCCGTGTTCTCCAGCCTTCCAGGTAGAGGCAGAGTGGTGATATAAGTAGTAGAAGGCCGTGTTCTCCAGCCTTCCAGGTAGAGGCAGAGTGGTGATATAAGTAGTAGAAGGCCGTGTTCTCCAGCCTTCCAGGTAGAGGCAGAGTGGTGATATAAGTAGTAGAAGGCCGTGTTCTCCAGCCTTCCAGGTAGAGGCAGAGTGGTGATATAAGTAGTAGAAGGCCGTGTTCTCCAGCCTTCCAGGTAGAGGCAGAGTGGTGATATAAGTAGTAGAAGGCCATGTTCTCCAGCCTTCCAGGTAGAGGCAGAGTGGTGATATAAGTAGTAGAAGGCCGTGTTCTCCAGCCTTCCAGGTAGAGGCAGAGTGGTGATATAAGTAGTAGAAGGCCGTGTTCTCCAGCCTTCCAGGTAGAGGCAGAGTGGTGATATAAGTAGTAGAAGGCCGTGTTCTCCAGCCTTCCAGGTAGAGGCAGAGTGGTGATATAAGTAGTAGAAGGCCGTGTTCTCCAGCCTTCCAGGTAGAGGCAGAGTGGTGATATAAGTAGTAGAAGGCCGTGTTCTCCAGCCTTCCAGGTAGAGGCAGAGTGGTGATATAAGTAGTAGAAGGCCGTGTTCTCCAGCCTTCCAGGTAGAGGCAGAGTGGTGATATAAGTAGTAGAAGGCCGTGTTCTCCAGCCTTCCAGGTAGAGGCAGAGTGGTGATATAAGTAGTAGAAGGCCGTGTTCTCCAGCCTTCCAGGTAGAGGCAGAGTGGTGATATAAGTAGTAGAAGGCCGTGTTCTCCAGCCTTCCAGGTAGAGGCAGAGTGGTGATATAAGTAGTAGAAGGCCGTGTTCTCCAGCCTTCCAGGTAGAGGCAGAGTGGTGATATAAGTAGTAGAAGGCCGTGTTCTCCAGCCTTCCAGGTAGAGGCAGAGTGGTGATATAAGTAGTAGAAGGCCGTGTTCTCCAGCCTTCCAGGTAGAGGCAGAGTGGTGATATAAGTAGTAGAAGGCCGTGTTCTCCAGCCTTCCAGGTAGAGGCAGAGTGGTGATATAAGTAGTAGAAGGCCGTGTTCTCCAGCCTTCCAGGTAGAGGCAGAGTGGTGATATAAGTAGTAGAAGGCCGTGTTCTCCAGCCTTCCAGGTAGAGGCAGAGTGGTGATATAAGTAGTAGAAGGCCGTGTTCTCCAGCCTTCCAGGTAGAGGCAGAGTGGTGATATAAGTAGTAGAAGGCCGTGTTCTCCAGCCTTCCAGGTAGAGGCAGAGTGGTGATATAAGTAGTAGAAGGCCATGTTCTCCAGCCTTCCAGGTAGAGGCAGAGTGGTGATATAAGTAGTAGAAGGCCGTGTTCTCCAGCCTTCCAGGTAGAGGCAGAGTGGTGATATAAGTAGTAGAAGGCCGTGTTCTCCAGCCTTCCAGGTAGAGGCAGAGTGGTGATATAAGTAGTAGAAGGCCGTGTTCTCCAGCCTTCCAGGTAGAGGCAGAGTGGTGATATAAGTAGTAGAAGGCCGTGTTCTCCAGCCTTCCAGGTAGAGGCAGAGTGGTGATATAAGTAGTAGAAGGCCAGTGTTCTCCAGCCTTCCAGGTAGAGGCAGAGTGGTGATATAAGTAGTAGAAGGCCGTGTTCTCCAGCCTTCCAGGTAGAGGCAGAGTGGTGATATAAGTAGTAGAAGGCCATGTTCTCCAGCCTTCCAGGTAGAGGCAGAGTGGTGATATAAGTAGTAGAAGGCCGTGTTCTCCAGCCTTCCAGGTAGAGGCAGAGTGGTGATATAAGTAGTAGAAGGCCGTGTTCTCCAGCCTTCCAGGTAGAGGCAGAGTGGTGATATAAGTAGTAGAAGGCCGTGTTCTCCAGCCTTCCAGGTAGAGGCAGAGTGGTGATATAAGTAGTAGAAGGCCGTGTTCTCCAGCCTTCCAGGTAGAGGCAGAGTGGTGATATAAGTAGTAGAAGGCCGTGTTCCTCCAGCCTTCCAGTAGAGGCAGAGTGGTGATATAAGTAGTA